>NW_027983542.1:0-203 GCF_054177405.1 Leptonychotes weddellii
ACCCAGGCGCCCGGTGTTGATAGTTTTAAGGAGACATGTTTAAATTCAACAGTGGCCTGAAGAATGTTATAACCTTGGGGGCACAGTCGGTTGAGCACCCAACTCTGGGTTTTGGCTCAGGTCATGATCTCAGGGGATTGAGCCTCGAGTCTGGCTCCGTGCTGAGCACGGAGTCTGCTTGAGATTCTCTCTCCCTCTGCCCC
>NW_027983543.1:0-203 GCF_054177405.1 Leptonychotes weddellii
CTTGAAGTTGGTCTCGTAGTCCGGCCCGTCCACCCATTTCCAGACTCCTTCAGGGTCACTGAGGCCCATCCAGGTGTATGAGCCGATCTGGCCCTGCACAAAAGTCTGGGACGACAGAAGGGCAGGGGTGACGTCTCCCGAGCCCGGCCAGCTCCTCGCACTTGACGCGTTCATGCCATCTGCTGAGGTCTGGGATGTTTATC
>NW_027983544.1:0-203 GCF_054177405.1 Leptonychotes weddellii
TTTTTTTTTTTTTTTTTTAAAGATTTTATTTATTTATTTGAGAGAGAGAGAATGAGAGAGAGCACATGAGAGGGGGGAGGGCCAGAGGGAGAAGCAGACTCCCTGCCGAGCAGGGAGCCCGATGCGGGACTCGATCCAGGGACTCCAGGATCATGACCTGAGCCGAAGGCAGTCGCCCAACCAACTGAGCCACCCAGGCGCCC
>NW_027983545.1:0-203 GCF_054177405.1 Leptonychotes weddellii
TTTTTTTTTTTTTAAAGATTTTATTTATTTATTTGAGACAGAGAGAATGAGAGACAGCATGAGAGGGAGGAGGATCAGAGGGAGAAGCAGACTCCCTGCCGAGCAGGGACCCCGATGCGGGACTCGATCCCGGGACTCCAGGATCATGACCTGAGCCGAAGGCAATCGTTTAACCAACTGAGCCACCCAGGCGCCCATCCCTG
>NW_027983546.1:0-203 GCF_054177405.1 Leptonychotes weddellii
AGCACACGCGCGGTGGGGAAGGGCAAGCCTTGAGCCGTGCGGGCAGCCTTGCACCTGCTCCCGCAAGCGCACCTCCAGCCTGCTCCCACCTTCTCCTCTACACCTACCCCTACCGCAGCCCTCATTCCAGAGCTTGTCCAGTGCCCCCTGGAATCTCTGTTCCTTGGTGAGCAACCCCCCTCAGCTTTAGCCTGGGGGCAGGG
>NW_027983547.1:0-203 GCF_054177405.1 Leptonychotes weddellii
CCCGATGCGGGACTCGATCCAGGGACTCCAGGATCATGACCTGAGCCGAAAGCAGTCGCTTAACCAACTGAGCCACCCAGGCGCCCATAGATAAGTATTTTCTATATCCTTCGCTACAATGCAAACTTCTTTACAACACGTTTATTCTAAGAAGCCCTTTCGTTAGTCAATTCTTTGTTACTTTCCTTTTTTTTTTTTTCCAA
>NW_027983548.1:0-203 GCF_054177405.1 Leptonychotes weddellii
TATTGCAGCACTTAAAAGTATATGGCAGGGCGCCTGGGTGGCTCAGTCGGTTAAGCGTCTGCCTTCGGCTCAGGTCATGACCCCAGGGTCCTGGGATAGAGCTCCATGTCAGGCTCCCTGCTCAGTGGGGAGTCTGCTTCTCCCTCTCCTGCTCCCCCTGCTTGTGCTCTCTCTCTGTCAAATAAATAAACAAAATCTTAAAA
>NW_027983549.1:0-12246 GCF_054177405.1 Leptonychotes weddellii
TTGACAAAGTACAGCATCCTTTCTTGATCAAAACTCTTCAGAGTATAGGGATCGAGGGTACATGCCTCAATATCATAAAAGCCATCTATGAAAAACCCACAGCGAATATCATTCTCAATGGGGAAAAACTGAGAGCTTTCCCCCTAAGGTCAGGAACACAGCAGGGATGTCCACTATCACCACTGCTTTTCAACATAGTACTAGAAGTCCTAGCCACAGCAATCAGACAACAAAAAGAAATCAAAGGCATCCAAATCGGCAAAGAAGAAGTCAAACTCTCACTCTTTGCAGATGATATGATACTTTATGTGGAAAACCCAAAAGACTCCACCCCAAAACTGCTAGAACTCATACAGGAATTCAGTAAAGTGGCAGGATATAAAATCAATGCACAGAAATCGAGTCATTTAATTTCAATAGAGTAGTCCGATGTTCACGGAGTCTGAGTCGGTAAATAATTAAGTAAATACAGAATTTCTTTTTCAGATGAAATATTCCTTCATTCATTCAGCCAATTCCAAGTTCCTCTCTACCATGTCTCCCAAAGTGGACACTCTCAGATCCCATCAGTTATCAAACTCTACCACTCTCACCTTACAGCTGGCCACTTCTCTTTCAGCCCATATCTTGAACTAGAGATTCCCATGGTCTCCACCATGGTTCCCCTGCCCAATGCCTGGAGAACACCTTTCCACTCCTGTAAGGGAGCCCAGCATAACCCTGACCCACTGGTCCCAGGTGACTGAACCAACCCGGTCCAGTCAGATTCTCTCTCCCAGAGATTAGGATTTGGAACAGAGAGTCTGAATCATATTGCACCGCGTGCTAAGTCTGTGGGTCATGTCATGTTATTGAGAGAGAAATTAAAGCTTTGCTGAAAAAACTTGTTTACCCAAAAGAGGATGGAATAGGCATATAGAATGTAGCAGAAATGAGAGACCACTCAATCCAAAGCAGAGACTCGCTGCCAGTATTTTTCCTACTTCTGTGAAGGCCAAGGTGCAACTGAATTTCATCTGATACTCATGCACCTTCACCAAAATACTATTACTACTATTACTACCACCACCTCTTCTGCGACTAACCACCACCACCACCACCATCATTATTCTTTCTTCCAGACAGTTTCTGTGCATTTCCATGCCTGGCAACCAGTCTCTGCTAGCCCTGCTACCACAGGCTCTTGGTTTTCTCCCTTTGTTCAGAGTAAATATCTTCACCAAAAATCTCTAACCACTCCCGTCGAACATACCTTTCTACTTTGTTTTGCTGGTTTTTACAACCCCTTGTAATAATCATGGGACCTTCAAATCCCCACAGAGTCTCTCTGAATTGTTTGTCATCCGCATAGAAGTATACTTTTTAGATCAGGATATACGTAAACTAGGGTTATGTGGTGACCCGCTGAGAGGTACATCACACATTTTCTTTTTTTTTTTTTTAAAGATTTTATTTATTTATTTGACAGAGAGAGAGTTAGCGAGAGCAGGAACACAAGCAGGGGGAGTGGGAGAGGGAGAAGCAGGCTTCCCGCCGAGCAGGGAGCCCGATGCGGGGCTCAATCCCAGGACCCTGGGATCGTGACCTGAGCCGAAGGCAGACGCTTAACAACTGAGCCGCCCAGGCGCCCCGATCACACATTTTCTTGGAAATTCCATTTTAGTCCAAGATCATTAGAGAAGAATAAGTAATTTGGATCAATATTTTGAATGATGAAAAATGTGACAGTATAAAGTAATAGCATGCAAATTTACATACTTTTCAACATGAAATACTAAATTTTACAGAAATTTCCCCCTGTGATAAGATGCTAGTGAGTATGCTTTCCCCTTGGCCCCCACCCAAGGGGAAAACATGTGAAAAGAATGCCACAGAAAACATCTTAAAGGCACTGACAATATCTTAGAGCCATGAACAGACTCTCTCTCTCACTGCTGCCCTCTCTCTGGCTCAGCCTCTCTCCCTATGTGCTTCCCTCTCTATTCTGCTCTCTGCAAATCAGCATATCCACAGGATCTCCCTGTCTCTGCTGGATAGAGAACCCTCAAGGTGCCAAGGCTGCCCAGTGTTCTCCTACTTATTGTGTCACAGAGAAACAGAACAGGACTGGTCCTCATCTAATGTCTTACAGCTCTATCAGCTTTTACAAAAACCTCCTCTTCCTTAATTCATTTTAGTGGACAAAATGAAGCCTAAGAAGGGGCCCAGAGATCCCTCTAAAGGAATCCCTTTCCACAGCTCCCTGATGAGGGAAGTGATCTTATGTATGTCCTTGAATCACCAGATTCCACGCTGATACCAGATTCTATGTCTGGACCTGGGATGAACACCTAACCCAAAGACAGCAAGTCCTTATTTCGACCAGCCTCTTATGGAGTAGCTCGCTGTGTGATCACAAGACAACTTAGATTCTCTGAGTGTGAGACACAGAGAGAATTTGCAGCAGGATCAATTAGTAGTAAGAGCAAATTGTAAAGAGAGAGAATCAGAAATAAGAGCTGTATCGAGACAATCTTGAACCTCCTCTCCCCATACCAGTACCACTCTGCCCACATCCTTCTGACAACCATGAGTGGACAAAATAGACTTGAAATGCAGGAAGCAGAGACATCCTTCCTTTTATTTCCTCTCTTGCACTTCCTGTTTTCTGCCTCTCCATGACAAGCATACCCAGACAGAGCCCAGGCTGTCCTTGCCTCCGTTCCACTTCCATGCTTAGGCGGGCAAATAGATTCCCAGGGCCCTTCTTGCAGGCAGGTTATCAGCTAGTAACGGCATTCACCTTTCGGTAATGGTGGCCCAAGCCTTGCGACTTAAAACCATAAAGAGATGACCTTTCTCACAGAAGGAGAAGCCTGGAACAGAGTAGTTGCTGGCGTGGCTTCAAGTACTCAAAAAATTCAGGGTGAGAGCTTTGCAATTCTCTTGGCTTTTCCCTCACAGGTGGAGCTCTAACTATAACATTCAAGTGCCGGCTGGCACAGAAAGAAGAAAAGGCAGCAAGGGTTTTCTAAAATAGTCTACCCAATAACTTCTTGTGTTCCAAATGCCACTCCTATCTATATGAAAGATGAGAAATGCAGTTTATTTTTAGATGGGAATATTGACATTCCCAATACAGGGCTTCTATTGGTAATCAAGAGTGTAGGTAATTAGCAATATCCACCATGAACAGAGTGGCAAGCTGGATGTGTGGACTCTGCCTAAGTCAACTGTGTGCTCCAATCCAACTTGCACTACACACAGCTCTGCCTTGGGACTCTTCAGGTGCTGGTCTAGCTTTTAATAAAGCAATACACCCCCTACACCCTCATTCCACTGCTGTTCTCATGTAATAGGAGTGACTGGCAGAGCTGGGTTTGGGAATTCCCGGAGCTCTTGGCTATGTGCCGTCTAAAAGCATTAACAACAGTCTTTAATTTCTAATGACAGTCGGAATCTCACTATGGTGGAGCAGTCAAGTGAATGGCAATTAATTCTCCATGCTAAGATGACATGGATACTGAGTAAGGTGCCAGTGCCCGAGCCATGCTCCAGACTCAGGTGTGGCTCCTGCTGGGATCCTGGGAAATCCCTAATGCCCTTTTATCCCAGGGGTTCTCAAATGTTAGTGTGCATTAGAATCACTTGAATGGCTTGTCAAAACACAGATCGCTGGGGTCCACCTTCAGAGATTTTGGTTCAAAAGTTCTAAGTAAGGCCCAAAAGTTTGCATCTCCCACAATTCTCTGCTGATGCTGACCTCCCTGGTCTGGTGTAACTTATAGTAAACTTGCATTACTGGAGATCTCCCAAATGAATCTTTACTCCTTGCAGCCAAAAGAAGCTGCTTAATATACCCTTTGAGTTCAGACAGAAGCCCATAGGATCGAGGACAAGATCTAATGACAAACACCATATCCCTCAGAACCCTGCCTACACTCTGGCGGCTCCAGTTACTGGGTCAAATTTCACTAGTTCTTTCTTCCCTTAGGATGAGTACTTTCCTGAATGACCACACAGTAGGTTATGAGAGACTTACAGCCTTTAATCTTCAGTGCAGAAAACACATTTGAATTCCAGGAGTGAATTCATCTACATTCAAGCAGGGCCTACACACACATTCATAAGAAAGCACAAGTGATCATATCACTGCCTTGGATTTAAAGCGAATGACCAAATAAATGAACAAAAATCTAGTTGTATGTCATATACCACAAGGAGCAAAGAATGAGTAATATATAATCCCTGCTTTTGGATAACTCAGTGTAATTGGGGATACACACTTGCAAACCAATACATATTTTGATCAATATGGTAAGTGCTATGATAGTGTATGGACAAAATTGTGGTGTGGAAGCAAAGAAGATAGGAAGTCTACGGGAGGGAATCAAAGAAGGCCTCAGCCCAGATCTACTCGAAGAAATTCTGCGGAATTTCATTTATACTTATATTTATACATTGCTAATTGCTATGTTAACCTCCTGGGTAGATGGACATTTTCTTTCAGTCATCTTAACCGAGCCTACAGAGATTCCTCCCACCCCTTTCCCTGCCAGAAGAGTAGTTTCCTGAGATATGAACCCACCAGACTCAACTTTTCTATCTTTCCTGCGAATGGGATGATAGTTCATCCCTCCCTCGACCTCTACCTCTACCCTGAGGTAGTTCACAAGGACTCAACTGCCACCACCCAAAATAAACCCATTCAAATAGGACTCAGGTTGGAAAGAACGTTACCAGGCATTTTACCCAAATAAGGATATCCATTACACCCCACTCTACAGATTGGTAGCTAGACTTAGAGGAAAGATCATCAAACATGAAATCAGAATATCTGGAATTAGAAACCCAACTTCTCACTTAGTACTTTAGTTATCCTGGCAGAGATATTAAACTATTTCACCTTCCTGAAACTCCACTTTGTCAATAAAATGGAAGTAGTGTTATGGTCTTTACAGGAACTGTGAGCTTAAGGGATACTTATCCTACTATAAAGTAGTAAGTGGAGTCTACAATTTCAATTCTGTAAAATATGGAGCCACATTTTCCCAAGATTAAGTAAATTGTTTGGGCTGAGCCTGCCCAGTAAGCAGGTCAGGAATTCCAGGTCTCACAGTGGTCTGGCACCCTCTGGTGGGAACTGTTAAATAATGATAGGAGGATTCTGGGTCCCAAGCTGGTTTGAACTTCTGAGGAAATGGCAGTGATTATAGGACTCTTCCAGTTTGTTGGGGCCCATTTCTTTGTCCAATTATCTGGGAACATTGGAGATATGGGGACTCATCCTCAGCCTCCACACTTCCTGAAAGTAGGTTACCCCTTGACCAACATCTCCCCATCACCCCCCACCATACCCCTAATAACCACCATTCTACTCTCTGCTTCATGAATTCAACTTTCTAGAGTCCATATAAGAGTAGGATCATGCAGTATTTTTCTTGCTGTGACTGGATTCTTTCACTTCACATAATGTCCTCCAGGTTCATCCATATTGTTGCAAATGGCAGGATCTCCTTTTTTAAGGCTGAATGATATTCCATTATATGTATATGCCACAATTTCTTCATCCATTCATCCATTGACAGATGCTTAGGTTGTTTCCATATCTCAGCTATTGGGAATAATGCTGCAATGAACATGGGAGTGCAGATACCTCTTCGAGGTACTGGCTTCATTTCCATTGGCTATATATCCAGAAGAGTGATTGCTAGATGATACAGTGGTCCTATAATTAACATTTACTGATCAGACATCATGTGCCAAGCACAACACCAAGCATGCTGTATGTGCCAATTCAGGTAATCCTCCCAATCCTCTGAGTTAGGTGTTATTTTGATGGTCATCTCCATTTCATATGAGATAAATATAGAAGATTCAAACATTTGCCAAGTCACACAGAGAAGTGGCAGAGCCAGGCCTCAACCTTAGAGACCCTGGTTCCAGAGGCTCCTGGTTCCAGAGGCTCTGAACACAGAGCCACCCTTCCTCTAGGTGCTTTATGGAACTGTGAACTCACTCACAGGAGCATACTGCCCAGAGCGAGACTGTGAAAAGTTAGCAAAAACGGCCAATGAGGCACGAGGCTGAGCAAGCAGAGGAGCAGAGGTAGAAAAGCTCCACCTCTTAGAGGAAATGTTACCATAGGACAGATTGCAAACCAACCACTCAAATTCTCCTTTCCTTTCCCCATCATTCACTCCACAAAATGAGTGAATGACTGGATGAAGCATGAAAGACAACAATAAAAGAACTGGAAAAGTTAAAGCATTTGTAAGAGTGAAAAAAAAAAGCACCAGATCAGGCAGAAATGTTATAAAACAACAACCGGTCTCTAAATGATCAGCTCTCCAAATCTCCATTGAGTAACTAGCCTGAATTTTTCCAGAGCTTGCAGAAGGGATTATAAAATCAGCTCAGATTCCTTTAGAGATCAAGGAGAATTAGAGATGCCAGAAAGCCCAAGCACATCAAATATTTGGAAATGTTTAAAAGGGGAGAGAGCTAGACTTCAGAAATTACAGCCAAGTATGTTAGAGTATGTTATATGTTAGGATATAATGCCTTGGAATGTTAAAAACTCCTAGATATAATCCACAGGGATGCTATAGACTAATAAATGTTTCATTTGTGGACATTTCGTTCATTCAAAAATTATTTCTTGGGTCCCTGCTGTGTGTCTTCATGAAGCCTGTATTTTTAGTGGGGGATAGGTATAGGCAATGAATAACTGAACATACACAGGAATATAGACTAGGGTAACTATGATTACAAGCATCCACGATGTGGGTAAGGGATGCCAGTCATAGGATGATCAGAAAGGTCCCTCCGATAAGGTAACTTTTGAGAAGAAAGTGGGACACCTGAGTGTGTATGGGAAAAGTAATTTGGGCAATGGGAAGGGCAAGCACACCAGTCCTGAGGTGGGAGTATGTGTGGTGAGTTCACAGAACATGAAAGAGGCCCATATGGCTGGTATGGAGTGAAGGAGGAAGCAAGTATCATGGACAACATCTAAGAAGGGACAGAGGACCTGATTAGGTATGTAAGGACTTTGCTTTTATGGTGAGAGAAATGAGAGGCCCCGAAAGGCTTGAACAGAGCAATGACATGATCTTAGTTATACTTTAGCAGGATCACTACTGTTGCTTTGCCGAAAATGGGGTAAGGCAGTGGGGAGTGGGAAGCAGAGTGAGCAGTTAAAAAGCTTCTGCAATAATCCGGGCCAGATCACCCCCTACCCCCTCCCTTCATGGCAGGTGCTGGCCTTGTTCACGGTAATGCTCCTCTTGCCAGCACAGTGCTTGGCATAATGATGATGCTTGAATGAAATCTTTAGCAATGGCAGTCTTAACTCATGTGCTGATGCCAGGGGAGGAACCATGCATTCATCCACATTAAAAACAAAGTCTATGATAAAAGTCATGCCTCAGAGGTGATAGAAGAAGGCATGCAAATGGAAAGAGGCACCATTTCAAACCTTAGTTCATCAAGAAGATATGCTTTGCCTGCTGCCAGTTCCCTTCAAACCCATAAGCAAATCCCACTCCCTTCTCCTACCATGCAGGTCCAGATGGGCATGCAAAACCGGACTTAGAAAACTGAGACCCTGTCTTGTTTGTGTCCATGATGCTGGCCAACTGTGATCTTATCTTTCTGAGTCTCAGCCTCACCCAGCTTTTCCTGCATGGGCTGCTGTTTCTGGATGCCATCCAGCTTATATACTTCCAGCGGCCCTCTGAGGAGGCTGCTGTACGGACACACCTAGGTTTATTCAAAGCTTCTGCATCACCCAAGAGAAAGAACCATCATTCCTCTGCTCTTACAATGAGCCCTAGTGTGTATCCAAGAAATATTCCAAAGCAACAATATCCCTATTGTAAGTTTGCTGTCAGAAATTTTTACGCATTCACTGTGGGATAGATCTAGAGCAAGAGCCCGATGCCTTGTGAAGGAGAGGTCCTGGCTTATAATGTACACTGACCCTTCTCTGCTGGGTGGTATGTTGAGCCTTAGATTAACCAAGTGAGAAGAGACATCATATTGACCCTGACTCCTGTCATAACTGTGTCCTATGAAGTCAAGGGTGCATTTCTATTCCTTTCAGTCCTGGAGTTTGCAGTGGGGATCCTGACAAATGCCTTCATTTTCTTTATGAATTTTTGGGATGTGGTGAGGAGGCAGCCACTGAGCAACTGTGATCTTATCCCTCTGAGTCTCAGCCTCACCCAGCTTTTCCTGCATGCGCTGCTGTTTCTGGATGCCATCCAGCTTATATACTTCCAGCAGATGAAGGACCCACTGAGCCTCAGCTACCAGACCATCATCATGCTCTGGATGATCACAAACCAAGCTGGGCTCTGGCTCACCACCTGTCTCAGTCTTCTCTACTGCTCCAAGATTATCTGTTTCTCTCACACCATCCTGCTCTGCTTGGCAAGCTGGGTCTCCAGGAAGGTCCCCCAGATGCTCCTGGGTGCCATGCTTTTCTCTTCCATCTGCACTCTCCTCTGTTTGGGGGACTTTTTTAGTAAATCTGGCTTTGCATTCACAACTATGCTATTCATGAATAATACAGAACTCAATCTGCAAATTGCAAAACTCAATTTCTATCATTCCTTCATCTTCTGCACCCTGGAGTCCATTCCTCCTTTCTTACTTTTTCTGGTTTCTTCTGGGGTGCTGACTGTCTCTCTGAGGAGGCACACGAGGATAATGAAAGCCAAAACCAAGGACTCCCGTGACCCCAGCCTGGAGGCCCATATCAAAGTACTCAGATCTCTTGTCTCCTCTCTCTGCTTCTATGTGGTGTCATTCTGTGCTGCCCTCATTTCAGTGCCTTTCCTGATGCTGTGGCACAAGATCAGGGTAATGATCTGTGTAGGGATCCTAGCAGCTTGTCCCTCAATACATGCAGCAATCCTGATCTCAAGCAATGCCAAGCTAAAGAGAGCTGTGGAGACCATTCTACTCTGGGTTCAGAGCAGCCTAAAGGTAAGGGCAGATCACAGGGAGGATCCCAGAATTCCAGATCTATGTTGAGAGCAGACACGAAATGAGCTCTTCACAAATATGCCTCTGATAGTTCATAAAGCCTTCAGAAACCTATTCCAGTTTCTTCTGTAGACATAAGCGAGAGTCTCTCCACTTTATGTCAATGAACTCACCCATAGTAGAATAAAATCATTAAAGCTCTATCTGCGGCCTACGCAAGAATGACATGCATGGGTTCTTCAAGTTTGTTTTGAAAAAGAATGAAATAGGTGAGGTACTCAGTGTAAATGCTTTGTATACTATAGTTTATTCATGCTTGGTATGAAACAAACCATGAGAAATCACCTCTTATGAAATACTATCTAAACCCCAAGATAACATGATTGGCTTTTCACATGACTGCTAAACCTGTTTCTTAAAAAAGGCGCTAGCTTAATATTAGAAAATATTCACTACTATGGCAATTACATAACCCTCTTCAAACTCCACAAATTTCATGGATATGAAAAGACAGACTTGGAAGATCAAGTGTCATCACTTCAGCTTCAAGAGGTACTAAATTAAAACTCCTACACAAACCAGAGAATAGGGGTCATTTAGTCTGAAAATATGCAGATTCAGAAATGTGCACTCAACCCGCTTTATAGTAGGGGTAAAGAGTGGCAGATATTTGCTCAGTGGGTGCCCAGGATACCAACACTGGTGTGTGCCTTCTGGCTCTGCTCTATTTGCCCCTGAACACAGTGCTTTGCCTGGTACCAAGCATTGGAACCTACCAAAATAGCCTCACTGGAAACCATGTTTGTAGAGATTTGGCATTTTCTGCCTACCAGGAAGGCTCTCCTCAAATCAAATCCTACAACACTCCGGAGAGAAAAAGATATACAAGACATATAAATCTTGACAGCCTTCAAAAGCATGGCAGGTCACGCACAGAGGCTTGTAGCTCTGGCAGCTGTGGGAACTGCTGAGCAATGGCTTCCTCCTCTCTGGCACCCAATTCCTCCTCCCAGTTGTCCAAACCAACTAACCTCTTGTCCCCTCTGCTGGGTACACAATTTGTAACTTCATCTGGTTTTCTTTCCTTGGTGGACACCGAAGTTGTCCTAGGTTTCGCTCCAAGGCAGGGGTCCCCACACTTGGCTGCACATTAAAATCACCTGGGTAGCTTTTAAAAATCTCAATGCCCAGGCCACATACCAGGCCAATTCCATCAGATCTTTAGAGGTAGAACCCAGGAATCATTTTAAAGCTCTCCAGGTGATTCCAGGGTGCAGTCAGTGTTGAGAAACTCTGTTCCAGATGCCATTTCTCTTGAGCTGGATGATGTCAGACCCTCCGGTGGAACTGTATTGTGGCCTTTAAAAAAAAAAAAAAAGATCTTATTTATTCATTCATTCATTCATTCATTTTTTTATTTAAGAGAGAGAGAGCTTGCATGAGCGGAAGGAGGGGAAAAGGGGGAGGGAGTGGGACAAGTCAACTCCACACTGAACAAGGAGACCAACATGGTGGTCGATCTCATGACCCTGAGATCCTGACCTGAGCCAAAACCAAGAAGCTTAACCTATTGAGCCACCCAGGCACCCTGTATTATGCCCTTTTAACTCCACTTTCCCCTAGAGTACTTGGGAGGAATATAAGCATAAAGAAAATAATAGAGAACATCCCTTCTTGTTTTTCTTTCTTTCTTTTTGTATAAATTCTCTCTGAACCGGGCTCCATTACCTCTTACTCCTCTCCATGGCTTTGTTTTTAACATTATATTTTGATATAATTTCAAATTTATAGAAGAGTTGCAAGAATTCCATATACCCTTTACCCACATTCACTCATTATTTATGTTTTGCCCCATTTCTCTTTCCACTCCCCCACACAGATACCTCCAGTTCCAATCCAATAATACATGGTTCACTTTACTTTTCCTTTTTACACACTTGTAAATCCCTTCTCTAACCATGAGAAATATATTCCACATATGCTTAATAATTTGCTCATTTGCTTATGCCTAGAATACAGAGAATACGGTTTTGAAATTTCTATCCTATAGCACTGCAAAAGGCAAAAGGACTAACTAGAATTCAATATTTGTTTATAGTTTTTCATGTTTAGGTAAAATTTACATACAGCAAAAAGCAAAGATGCTAAATGTACAACCGTGTACAATGTGAAGTTTGATAAATGATACATGCATGTACCCAACACCCCAAATAAGTTGTGCAATATTTCATCAGCACAGAAAGATCCAGTATTCTCTTCCAGTCAATCCCCATCCACTATGGGCAACCACTATACTAAATTTCTTCCCACAGATTAGTTTTCCCTGTTCTTGTATAAATCCTGTAATTATTCCTTTGTTTCTGCTACTTTTGCTCAACATAATGTCTTTGATTCATCCTTTTTTTTTATTATGTTATGTTAAACACCATACATTACATCATTAGTTTTTGATGTAGTGTTCCATGATTCATTGTTTGCATATAACACCCAGTGCTCCATTCAATACGTGTCCTCTTTAATACCCATCACCAGGCTAACCCATCCCCCCACCTCCCTCCCCTCTAGAACCCTGTTTGTTCCTCAGAGTCCATAGGCTCTCATGGTTCGTCTCCCCCTCCGAATCCCCCCCTTCATTTTATCCTTCCTACTATGTTCTTTTTTTTCAAATATAATGTATTATTTGTTTCAGAGGTACAGGTCCGTGATTCAACAGTCTTACACAATTCACAGTGCTCACCATAGCACATACACTCCCCAGTGTCCATCACCCAGCCACCCCATCCCTGCCATCCCCCACCACTCCAGCAACCCTGTTTGTTTCCTGAGATTAAGAATTCCTCATATCAGTGAGATCATATGATACATGTCTTTCTCTGATTGACTTATTCCGCTCAGCATAATACCCTCCAGCTCCATCCACGTCATTGCAAATGGCAAGAGTTCATTCCTTTTGATGGCTGCATAATATTCCATTGTGTGTGTTTGTGTGTGTGTGTGTATACACATACCACATCTTCTTTATCCAATCATCTGTTGATGGACATCTTGGCTCTTTCCATAGTTTGGCTATTGTGGACATTGCTGCTATAAACATCGGGGTGCACATACCCCTTCGGATCCCTACATTTGTATCTTTGTGGTAAATACCCAGTAGTGCAACTGCTGGGTTATATGGTAGCTCTATTTTCAACTTTTTGAGGAACCTCCATACTGTTTTCCAGAGTGGCTGCACCAGCTTGCATTCCCACCAACAGTGTAGGAGGGTTCCCCTTT
>NW_027983550.1:0-1066 GCF_054177405.1 Leptonychotes weddellii
AAAATTCAGAAGGGACAAAAATAAAACAAATATGAAATGGTAAACTTACCCCCCCATATCAATCATTACATTAAATGCAAATGGACCAAATACTCCAAGTAAAAGGCAGAGATTATCAGACTGAGTAAAAAAGCAAGACTCAACTCTAAGCTTTCTAAAAAGAGACATTTTAAAGACACAGATAAAGTGTAAAACAAAAGGAAAAAATATACTCTGTAAACAACAAGCATAAGAAAAGTGGTTTTGGTATATTAATATTAGACAGAGTAGACTTCAAGTCAGAGTATTACTAGAGATAACAGGGGAGGCACTTCATAATGTTTATAAAGGAGCAATTCATTTGTAAGATATCTAATCTGTAATGTGTTTCTACCTAATGACAGACATTTAAAATACATGAAGCAAAGGGTGACAGACTAAAACGAAAAATAGACAAACCCACAACCGTAGTTGATTTTAACATTCCTTGCTCACTAATGTTAAAACAACTATACAAAGTATTAATAAAGATGTAGAGATCTGAACACTATCAACCGACTTGGCTTAATTGACATTTATAAAACACTGCACCAAACAACTGCAAAGTACAATTCTTTTCAAGTGAACATGAAACATTCACCTAGGTAGGATATAAATTGGGCCATAAATTAAGTCTCAATAGATTTCAAAAGATTGAAATTACAAGGTATATTCTCTGACTACCAATGCATTAAATTATCCATAAGAAAAATGTATCTAGAAAATCCTCAAGTATGTATAAATTAAGCAACACATTTCTAAATATCCTATGGGTCAAAGAAAATATTTCAAACTGCGTAGCGAAAATACAACATATCAAAATTTGTGGGATGCATTTAAAGTACTTACAGAGAAATTTATAACTTCGAATGCCTAACTAGAAAGAAGGATTTAAAGTAAGAAAAATTAAGTTTCTATCTGAAGAAGCTGCAAAAAAGAAGCATAAACTAAACCCAAAGTAAGTAGAAACAAAGAAATTTGTAAGACATACACACAATACAATTCTAAAGCCAAAATTTGGTATTAAAAAAGATAACAAAATTTATAA
>NW_027983551.1:0-203 GCF_054177405.1 Leptonychotes weddellii
GTCATCTCCTTAAGAGTGGGTACCTGACTGGCACAAAAACAGACACATAGATCAATGGAACAGAATAGAGAGACCAGCAATGGACCCTCAACTCTATGGTCAACTAATCTTTGACAAAGCAGGAAAGAATGTCCAATGGAAAAAAGACAGTCTCTTCAACAAATGGTGCTGGGAAAATTGGACAGCCACATGCAGAAGAATGA
>NW_027983552.1:0-203 GCF_054177405.1 Leptonychotes weddellii
GACCAAACCAAGCATTGGAAATAATTCCCCAATATATTTCCTTATAACTTTGTTTACAAACCAGCCTGAAACACTGAGACAGAACGGTTTTTTTTTTTTTAATTTTTTATTCTTACGTTAATCCCCATACATTACATCATTAGTTTTAGATGAAGTGTTCCATGATTCATTGTTTGTGCATAACACCCAGTGCTCCATGCAGA
>NW_027983553.1:0-203 GCF_054177405.1 Leptonychotes weddellii
GACGATGTGTAAGATATTTATAAAGTCCAGGGGTGGTGATGCTAAAAGAATCATGAAAGCAAACTGAAACACAAAATAAGTAATAATTCCAGTGCAGGAAAATGGCTGTGTTCCATGATGGAAGGTGTTCTGAGTAGTCAGTTTGCCACTGGGAAGCTGGCTGTTCCCCAAGGTGTGCTAACTATTAGAATCTCAGTTTCGTT
>NW_027983554.1:0-203 GCF_054177405.1 Leptonychotes weddellii
AAACGAATTTCCCCTCATTTCTTGTTTCCTGGCTCTATTGGTATCTAACCACTTATTCTGTGATTAATTCATTACACGCACAGATACTGACAGGGTGTCCAATGTGTGTTAGGTGCTACTCTATGTACAAAATGAGAGAGTATCTGTCTTCACACAGCTCATTCTGGCAGGAGACAGGGAGCAGTAAATACCACAACCCTATA
>NW_027983555.1:0-203 GCF_054177405.1 Leptonychotes weddellii
CCCCCATCACCAGACATTTGTAAAATCATTTTATTTCCCACATTTTTCTCAAACCCCTGAAATAGCAGGCAAAACAAGAGCGATTTCTCAGATGCTTAATTAGAACTTAAGTTGTGTTTTATTTTGTTGTTTGTTTTCCTTTTCCCAGTGGCTGAGGAATAAGACAACTCCCAAGAGAACTGATGCTGTCCCTTCAACATCTG
>NW_027983556.1:0-203 GCF_054177405.1 Leptonychotes weddellii
TTCTAGAAGTTAACAAATTCCTATTTATTTATTTGTTTGTTTCCAGACAGTTGGATAGACTCTAATTGTAGCAAAATCTCAGGGCACATTCTTAAATTTTAACACCAGACATACTGGTCGAATGATTTTTCTGTCAACATCTTTTTAAAAGATTTTCTTTCTTTCTTTCTTTCTTTCTTTCTTTCTTTCTTTCTTTCTTGAGA
>NW_027983557.1:0-203 GCF_054177405.1 Leptonychotes weddellii
GCCTGGGTGGCTCAGTTGTTAAGCATCTGCCTTTGGCTCAGGTCATGTTCCCAGGGTCCTGGGATCGAGCCCCGCATCGGGCTCCTTGCTCTGCGGGGAGCCTGCTTCTCCCTCTTCCACTCCCCCTGCTTGTGTTCCCTCTCTTGCTGTGTCTCTCGCTGTCAAATAAATAAATAAAATCTTTAAAAAAAAAAAAAAAAAAA
>NW_027983558.1:0-203 GCF_054177405.1 Leptonychotes weddellii
ACGGGCTCGGCGCTTCCTCCTCGCGGTCGGCCGGGAGGTCAGGTGTCGAGGCTGCGGCTGGGGCAGACCTGGGCCGACCGAACAGCCGGGAGGCCATGGAGCACCGCGGGCTGGGGCTGCCGGCGCTGCTGGCGCTGTTGGCGGCGCTGGCCCCGCGCTTCTTCGCCGCGCCGGGCCCGACCCTGTGGCCTATGCCGCTATCG
>NW_027983559.1:0-203 GCF_054177405.1 Leptonychotes weddellii
TCACAACCTCAATGAGATACCACCTCACACCAATCAGAATGGCTAGAATTTACAAGTCAGGAAACGACAGATGTTGGCGGGGATGCGGAGAAAGGGGAACCCTCCTACACTGTTGGTGGGAATGCAAGCTGGCAATGATTTTTATAATATGACCCCAAAAGTAAAAGCAACAAAAGCCAAAATAAACAAGTGGGATTAAGTCA
>NW_027983560.1:0-203 GCF_054177405.1 Leptonychotes weddellii
GGCTAACCCAACCCCCCACCCCCCTCCCCTCTAAAACCCTGTTTGTCTGTCAGAGTCCATAGTCTCTCATGGTTCATCTCTCCCTCCAATTCCCCCCGCCCATATTTCCTTTCCTTCTAATGTCCTCCATGCTATTCCTTATGTTCCACAGTAAGTGAAACCATATGATAATTGATTTTCTCTGCTTGACTTATTTCACCTAG
>NW_027983561.1:0-1066 GCF_054177405.1 Leptonychotes weddellii
GAAGGAATTAAATGAAAAAATACTAACACAAAAATAGCTAGAAAATCCCAAAATATTTGGAGATTAAACAACACACTTAAAAATAACACAAGAATTAAAGAAATCTTAAGAAACTGAAAAACTTTTGAATTAAATGAGAACTTAAAAAACATTTGTGGGATAGAGCAAGAGTAGTAGTTAGAGGGAACAGTATAGAACTGTATGCACATATTGAAAAAAGAAAAAGATAACACCAATATTCTAACTTAGGAAAATAGGGGGGAAAAAAGAGCAAATTAAATCCAAAATAAGCAGAAAAAGGTCAATAAAATGGAAAGCAGGAAAAAATAGAGAAAAATCAACAAAACCAAAAGTTGGTTCTTTGAAAAGATTAATAAAATAGATAAGCCCCTAGTCAGGCTAACCAAGAAAAGAGAAGACACAAATTATTAATATCAGAAATGAAAGAGGTACCATCACAGCTGATGCCATGGACACTGAAAGGATAAATGAATATTATGGACAAACCTATGCCCACAAATTTGATAACTTAGATGAAATGGACTAAGTCCTTGAAACACAATCTACCAAAATTCACACAAGGAGAAATAGATCATCTGGTTAGGTTTATATTAATCAAAGGAACTGAATAAATAATTAATAACTTTCCAAAACAAAAAGCACCACACCCAAATAGTTTCACTAATGAATTCTACCAAATACTTAAGGGGAAAATGACATCAATTCTCTATGATCTGTTCCAGAAAATAGAAGCAGAGGGAGCACTTCCTAACTTACTCTATGAGGCCATTACACTAATTCCAAAACTATACAAAGACATTACAAGAAAGGAAACAGACTAATATTTTTCATTAATATAAATGCAAAACCCTCAAGAAAACATTAGCAAATCAAAACTAATAATGTATAAAAAGAATTATATACCATGACCAGGTAGGATCTATTCTAGGTTATTCAAGGCTGGTTCAACATTCGAAAATCAATTAATGTAATCCCTCACATCAACAGGCTAAAGAGGAAAAATCCTATAATATCAATAGATACAGAAAAATTTACATCCAAAATC
>NW_027983562.1:0-203 GCF_054177405.1 Leptonychotes weddellii
TCCAGGAATGAAATAAGATCTGATCTCTTCTGTGCCCTCCACTGAGATTTCTGCAACCCAGTCTGTTTCATGGGAGAGAGCCGTTTGATATCCTGTGTGGGCAGCATTTCAGGGCAAACAGGAGGGACCAGGCCTTACTCGAGTGATGAAAACTTGAACTGAATCTCTGCCTTGAAGCAGCGTAGAGACGCACCGAGCCTTGA
>NW_027983563.1:0-203 GCF_054177405.1 Leptonychotes weddellii
GATAATTATAATTATAATACAGATATCAATGTATTGAAAGAAGATCTAAATAAAGGAGAGGTATTTCAAGCTAATGAATATGAAGGCCTTAGAAAGATGTTAATTTTCCCCAAATTGATCTCTAGATTCAATGTAACTCCAGCAAAACTCTCAACAGGGAATCTTCTGCCTCTGATAATAGTAGACTAGTTAATTCAGATGAA
>NW_027983564.1:0-203 GCF_054177405.1 Leptonychotes weddellii
GACAAGGAAGACAGTCACCTGGGAAGGATGCACCACAGCTATATCCATCCATCCATCCGTCCATCCGTCCATCCATCCATCCGTCCATCCATCTGTCCATCCGTCCGTCCGTCCGTCCACCCATCCATCCACAGATACGTCTGTTTCCTCTTCTTGGCCATCATGCACAATGCTGCTATGAACACTCACAGGCCAGTTTATGT
>NW_027983565.1:0-203 GCF_054177405.1 Leptonychotes weddellii
TAGATGAGAATGGCCTAAATCAGGATGTCTTTGGGAAGGTCTTTATTGAGATTAGCCAAAGGGATTCCAGCCAAATCCCTGATCGAGTTGCTTGGTGCAGAATTATTGATTGGCAAATCTTTAGTGTTGCGTGGTGTTGACTGAATTAATCTCTTACACCTGTTTAAAAAGAAAAACCCACCTCTGTACTGAGGACATTCTTT
>NW_027983566.1:0-203 GCF_054177405.1 Leptonychotes weddellii
AGCTTTTTATCTTGATGAATTCCCAATAGTTCCTTTTTGCCTTTGTTTCCCTTGTCTCTGGAGATGTGTCTAGCAAGAAGGTGCTGCGGCCAATGTCAAAGAGGTTACTGCCTATGTTCTCCTCTAGGATTTTGATGGATTCCTCTCTCACATTTAGGTCTCTCATCCATTTTGAATTTATTTTTGTGTATGGTGAAGAAGAT
>NW_027983567.1:0-203 GCF_054177405.1 Leptonychotes weddellii
TAGTTGGTATTTTTGTTTCGGGTGATGGGAGCGATACAAATAGAGAATGGGGTCAGGTGAAGGGTTTTTGCTGAGACTCTGATAAATACTGAGAAGAGCACAGCTCCCATTCCAGCAGCCCATTCCCTGGAAGCACATAGAGCGAATTGTCCAATTATCCTGGAGGCAGAAATGTCAGATGATACAAGCGGAGGAAGAGAAAG
>NW_027983568.1:0-203 GCF_054177405.1 Leptonychotes weddellii
GCCCTTCAGTAATAGAATTAGAGTTTATGCATATGTGTAAAAGTATTAGGCTATATGCTTCCATGCCTTCCCATTGGTTCTTATTGTCTGTGAAAATAGACAATATTTGTTTTCTAGGCTTAAAACTCATTGTCAGTATTTATCGTTTTTTTTTTTTTTAAGATTTTATTTATTTATTTGAGAGAGAGAATGAGAGACAGAGA
>NW_027983569.1:0-203 GCF_054177405.1 Leptonychotes weddellii
GCCCCAGAATAAGACATTTGAATCTAGTTTTGAAAAATCAGCCTGGAAGCTAGGAGTACTGTTGGCATGTAAAAGGCTTTCCCGGTACTCTTTCCTTCACACCCACCCCCATCTATCAATTAAAGTTCTGATACTTTCTTGATCAAGAGATTTTGTGAGAGAATTTCTCTTTTGAGACTTTTAGTGTGCAAGTGTCATTTTTC
>NW_027983570.1:0-203 GCF_054177405.1 Leptonychotes weddellii
TGTTACTAATGTATTAGACAGTGTGCCAAGCACTGAGCTGCACTCCTGTGAGGGGGGTTTCATTATTACTCCCATTTTGCTGATGAAGAAACTAAGGCTCAAAGAGGTTGCCTGACATCACATAGCCAAGAACGGGCAGAGCTAGGATTCACTCCTGCCTGTGTGACCCCAGACTCGACTCTACGTGGTCCTGTTTGCTCCCC
>NW_027983571.1:0-203 GCF_054177405.1 Leptonychotes weddellii
CAACTCACTACCCAGAGCTGGATGTCCTTTATTCTTTTGTATGCATCTGCACACAGACTAAAAATCTACAGAGCACTAAAAACCCCACCATAATGAATGGCAGATATCAGAATTATACTCTGAGACTATTTCTCAACCTCAGCCACAGAAGAAATTTAGGCGAGGAAAATTCAACCATAAGACTCTTTTTTTTTTTTTTTTAC
>NW_027983572.1:0-1066 GCF_054177405.1 Leptonychotes weddellii
ACATACTCTATAGAGGAGGATATGGGAAAATAAGCATTCTCATCTCTTGGTAGGAATGCAAAACAGTACAACCTATATGGAGGGAAACCGTTACATCTAACAAACCTATATATGCATTTACCCTATGACCTAATAATTACACTTTCAGGAATATACCCTGAAGATACACCTCAAAAATTATGAAAATACATATGTACCAGATTATTCATTACAACATTATTTGTAATTGCAAAAAGATTAGAAATTACCTAAATGGCAAACTATAGATTGACTGAATAGACTATGATATGTACACATATAATAGGGTTTTAGGAAGCTATAAAAAATAAAGATCTCTAAAAATTAATATACAATGATTTCCAGGATATAATGTTAGTACAAAAAGCAAAGTGATAACTTTTACTTCTGCTCATGTGCAACTAGCCATAGCATTATAAGCAACCTTGAACACTAATGAAAATATATGGAAAAATGCTCTTAAGACACTGGCTTAAAAGGAATGGGAGACCAAGAGAAGGGAAACAAATAAGGTGAGTCCTAGGATCTCTAATATTTGCCTGGAGGCAATTTTCAGACCATGGGGCAAAAAAGGGGAAACCCAAGAATAACAAAGTGGTCTTGTTGAATTCAGGAGTAGAAATTAGAGTTTGGAGAGGCTGAGGCAGGTAGAATTTGTGGAACAGAGAATGGAGCTATGTAAAGAACTCCAGAATTCTGGAGAAGGATCCCCTGAGTCTCTGGATGAACAATAATCGAGCACACAGACTGATAACTCTCCAGAAGCTGAGCAAAGAACAAGGGAGCTATAAGCTGAAGAATTTCTGGAGCTCACACAGGGAGGGTAAATATTTGGACTCCATTCATCAGAATATAAAAATCATGATGAATAGTAAAAAAAAGATCACAACTTAGTAGCAGGGCTAACTAGCCCAATGCAAAGGTTTCTATAGACCTTTCCTAACAAAATTTAAAAACAAGTCTTGAGGGGTGCCTGGGTGGCTCAGTCGTCAAGTGTCTGCCTTCAGCTCAGGTCATGATCCCAGGGTCCTGGGATTGAGCCCCGTGT
>NW_027983573.1:0-203 GCF_054177405.1 Leptonychotes weddellii
GCTCCAGAAACTAGAGGGTTTTGCCAGGATGAACATCACCCAACAAATAGAGATTGTCAATAAGGTCTACATGAACAGGGAGGTGGCAGCCAAATGGAAAGCTGACAAAAAGATGAAAAAGAAAGTCAGCCTCCTCACCACTGCCCTGAAAGAAAGGGACAATGCAAAGATGGGGAGACCCCAACCACCAAAAGGGGGGGAAG
>NW_027983574.1:0-203 GCF_054177405.1 Leptonychotes weddellii
AAATTGGGGACTAGAATTAGTCTGTTGAAAAGTCATCATGAGCATGCCTTACTTTTTAAAAAATTTTTATTGTTATGTTAATCACCATACATTACGTCATTAGTTTTAGATGTAGTGTTCCATGATTCATTGTTTGTGCATAACACCCAGTGCTCCATGCAGAACGTGCCCTCTTTAATACCCATCACCAGGCTAACCCCTTC
>NW_027983575.1:0-203 GCF_054177405.1 Leptonychotes weddellii
AGAGGGGGCAGAGGAAAAGAATCTCAAGCAGACTCCCCACCGAGCACGGAGCCCAACGTGGGGCTCGATTTCGGGACTGTGAGATCATATCCTGAGCCGAAACCAAGAGTCAGACGCTCAACTGACTGAGCCACCCAAGCGCCCCCCATCTTAACCATTTTTCAGTGCACAGGTCAGCAGTGTTATATACATTCACATCATTG
>NW_027983576.1:0-203 GCF_054177405.1 Leptonychotes weddellii
TATGGAGGAGGGCACATTCTGCATGGAGCACTGGGTGTTATGCACAAACAATGAATCATGGAACACTTCATCTAGAACTAATGATGTAATGTATGGGGATTAACATAAGAATAAAAAAAAAACTTAAAAAAAATTAGTTTCTCAGGTGAATCTAATATCCAGCCAAGTTTTCAAACATCTGCTCTAGAAAATACCATTTCCCC
>NW_027983577.1:0-203 GCF_054177405.1 Leptonychotes weddellii
CTTAAAAAAAAAAAAAAAACACAGCATTCCATGGTGGTACTCTGAACTAAACCCTTTTTGAAAAGAACTATAGGGGCGCCTGGTTGGCTCAGTCAGTTAAGCATCTGCCTTCAGCTCAGGTCATGATCCGAGGGTCCTGGGGTCGAGCCCTACATTGGGCTCCGTGCTCAGCGAGGAGCCTGATTCTCCCTCTCCTTCTGCTG
>NW_027983578.1:0-203 GCF_054177405.1 Leptonychotes weddellii
AGAAAAAGAGATAAGAATAAGGCAGAAAAGGTAAGTCAATTAGAGAACCATGACAATATGATCAACGTCTGAATGCTAAGCATTTCATAAGGAAAAAAACCCAAAAATAATACAGTGGAGGAGTTCACCAATGAAATAAAGCTATTTTTTACATAATTAAAGAGTTTGAGTAGCTAGACTGAAAAGTTTCACCAAGTTTCAAA
>NW_027983579.1:0-203 GCF_054177405.1 Leptonychotes weddellii
AGTATAAGAAAGTGGTTCATTTTCATTCTTTTGTATGGCTGTCCAGTTTTTTTTTCCCCATTGTATATTCTTGCCTCCTTTGTCATAGATTAATTGACCATATAAGTGTGGGATTATTTCTGGGCTCTATTATGTTCCACTGATTTGTGTCTATTTTTGTGTCAGTACCATACTGTTTTGGTTATTCCAGCTTTGTAGTAGAT
>NW_027983580.1:0-203 GCF_054177405.1 Leptonychotes weddellii
CAGTAACACCCTGCCAGCCCCCCAAAGCCCTCAGTAAAGGTCACCCCACAGGCCTTAGGTGATGAGTGATCTTGTGCATACAAATCAGCAAACTCCCATAACTGACCCCGGGGCAGAAGTGAAGAAACAGCTGGAAGATTCAGTGCAAAGAATAAGCATTTAGCTAAAGCCAGAAGTCCTTGTCCATGCTGGAAATGAGCGAT
>NW_027983581.1:0-203 GCF_054177405.1 Leptonychotes weddellii
GATGTTGGCGGGGATGCGGAGAAAGGGGAACCCTCCTACACTGTTGGTGGGAATGCAAGCTGGTGCAGCCACTCTGGAAAACTGTATGGAGGTTCCTCAAAAAGTTGAAAATAGAGCTACCCTACGATCCAGCAATTGCACTACTGGGTATTTACCCCAAAGATACAAAAGTAGGGATCCGAAGGGGTACGTGCACCCCGATG
>NW_027983582.1:0-203 GCF_054177405.1 Leptonychotes weddellii
AATTTTTAGAGTTCAAAGAAACCTCAGAAGTTTCCAATTCTACCTGGTTTTTTGTTTTTTGTTTTTTAAAGATTTTATTTATTTATTCATTAGAGACAGAGAGAGAGAGGCAGAAGGAGAAGCAGGCTGGGGCGCCTGGGTGGCTCAGTTGGTTGAGCGACTGCCTTCGGCTCAGGTCATGATCCTGGAGTCCCGGGATCGAG
>NW_027983583.1:0-1066 GCF_054177405.1 Leptonychotes weddellii
ACGATGGACTCTGAAAAACAAACTGAGGGTTCTAGAGGGGAGGGGGGTGGGAGGATGGGTTAGCCTGGTGGTGGGTATTGAGGAGGGCACATTCTGCATGGAGCACTGGGTGTTATGCACAAACAATGAATCATGGAACACTTTATCTAAAACTAATGATGTAATGTATGGGGATTAACATAAGAATAAAAAAAAAAAACGAAAATTCCTCTCTTGCCTGTGAGCCTAATTCTAAACAATAACCCATGAACATTTAAGTTGAATAAAAAACCCCAAGAAAATAACACATTTATCACCTCATAATTTTATTATAATAGGTAAGCTGCAAATAATGCCAGATGCTTTAAGAGCCTTCTGCCCTTAAGAATATACTGGGGAAATAGTATTGAAAATAAGTTGTTAAAATATGGTGGAGACAGGTGCAGGACTTGAACAGGGAGAATTTGGCTACAGAGGAATAGTATGGGTTCCATACTAACTGTGTAAAACACCCAGAAATTTACATTAATGATGAAATTCTTAGAAATCTAAGGTATTAAATGTGATGGCTGTCTGGCTTTAGAGAGGTCGTGTAATAATGTCACTGTCAGTTACAGTCTTTCAAACAATGTATTTCAAATAATTTGTAATAACTACAGAGAGAATGAAATTGCCGGTCAATTCAACTTTCTGTCACCAGTTCTTCTCCCACTCTTCTCGAAGATCAGAAAGTAAGGAGACAGATTGTATTTGTACATGTGATAAAGATAATGAATTACTTTGAAACTAAAGTTGGGAGGCAGAGGTGCCAATTACAGTGATTGGAGCACTCGTTGGAATCTCAGTGCTTGGGATATTTTTAAAGTGAGGAGTCAGTTACTACAGGACAAAAAAAAAAAAAGTTTAAAAAGGAGACCTTTAATATTGGGGCAAAAAGGAAACCAACAAAGCTGGTGAAAAACTTTGACTAGTAACATATGAAGAAGGTGTCCATTGCCCAGGGCAAGAGAAGGCTGACCCATGGTGGGATACAGAGTTCTATCCCAAACTTGGCCTGCTAAGTTCATTCATCATTTCTTTGTTCCAT
>NW_027983584.1:0-203 GCF_054177405.1 Leptonychotes weddellii
CCGCATCGAGTCCCGCATCGAGTCCCGCATCGGGCTCCCTGCTCGGCGGGGAGTCTGCTTCTCCCTCTGACCCTCCTCCCTCTCATGTTCTCTCCCATTCTCTCTCTCAGATAAATAAATAAAAAATCTTTAAAAAAAAAAAAAAAAAAAGAGGCTCTGGAGGCTTCTGGATTTTTCCGCCCTGGGGGAAGCCAGCTGCCGTG
>NW_027983585.1:0-203 GCF_054177405.1 Leptonychotes weddellii
AGGAGCACAGGGAGGGTGAGCTACCCCCGAGGCCCCAGATCAGAGCAGAGGCAAAGCAGGAGCAGGCGCGGCACCCACACCCCCAGCACAGCACACCTCCTCATGAATTCTTACAGCAAATCCCCAGAGGGAACTGTGTCCCCATTTTATAGATGAGGACACTGAGGTCAGCACCAGCATGCTTCCCCAGGTAGTGCGCTGGA
>NW_027983586.1:0-203 GCF_054177405.1 Leptonychotes weddellii
GTTCTCTCTCTCTCTCTGTCAAATAAATAAAATCTTTAAAAAAATTTTAAAAAATAAAATGTCTTTTATAGAATTTTAAAATAAACTTACATTTTTAAAAACAAATGTTCAAAAATTATCTTACAAGCCCTAAGATCACTGAAATTTTATTTTTTTATTTATTACTATTATTATTATTTTTAAAAATTTCTTAAGTAGGCTCC
>NW_027983587.1:0-203 GCF_054177405.1 Leptonychotes weddellii
TTTTTTTTTTTTTAATTTCTGAAGGAGCATGCTCTTGTTTAAATGCCATATTGTGGCAAGCATGCTGTTCAATTTCATCATTGTTCTTAGTTGCTAAATCCCCAGAGGGCAAAGTATGGCAGCTGTAAAAATATATCAAATATTCAATTAAAATTTTGTGTTGGTGTTAATATGTTTATCTATCTTGTCATTTTAAAAAATCA
>NW_027983588.1:0-203 GCF_054177405.1 Leptonychotes weddellii
CCCACCCCCCACTCCAGCAACCCTCAGTTTGTTTCCTGCAATTAAGAATTCCTCATATCAGTGAGATCATATGATACATGTCTTTCTCTGTTTGACTTATGAAACAGTGAATTCTTTGGAGGAAGACCAGACCTAATTTTCTAACAGTGGCCTAGAAAGTTACTATCTATATAACCTTCATTAAATGAGTTAATTTCACTCAG
>NW_027983589.1:0-203 GCF_054177405.1 Leptonychotes weddellii
TTTTTTTTTTTAAAGATTTTATTTATTTATTTGAGACAGAGAGAATGAGATACAGAGAGCATGAGAGGGAGGAGGGTCAGAGGGAGAAGCAGACTCCCTGCCGAGCAGGGAGCCCGATGCGGGACTCGATCCAGGGACTCCAGGATCATGACCTGAGCCGAAGGCAGTCGCTTAACCAACTGAGCCACCCAGGCGCCCCGCAA
>NW_027983590.1:0-203 GCF_054177405.1 Leptonychotes weddellii
GCCGGGTGGTGGGCATTGAGGAGGGCACATTCTGCATGGAGCACTGGGTGTTATGCACAAACAATGAATCATGGACCACCTCATCTAAAACTAATGATGTAATGTATGGGGATTAACATAAGAATAAAAAAAAAAAAGTGTGGTGACAGTGGAAAAAAAAAAAAAAGAAATGCCTTGTAAGTATGTTAAGCTTTGTTTCTTTT
>NW_027983591.1:0-203 GCF_054177405.1 Leptonychotes weddellii
ACATAGTGACCTGAAAATCCCTGGCCTGTGTGCCTGCATCTGCTCCAGTCATTTGCCAGACCAACTCCTGTGCAGTGTGCCCCAAGTCACCCAGCTTGCACCCACTTCAGCCTCAGCTATCCTGCCAGGGCATATTCCTTGCAGAGTCCCAGGATCACCCTGGCCCACACCCACTCCAATCTTCAGCCATCCCACCAGGACAG
>NW_027983592.1:0-203 GCF_054177405.1 Leptonychotes weddellii
TCCGCGGCTCTATCACTTGCCAGAAGCGGCCGACGGAGGCCCCTCCCCCGCCGTCTATCCTCCCGAATATCGCCTCGGATTCACTTCTCCGCACGTCCTACCTTCCAGAAAGTGGTCGCTTTTCTGATGAGAGAGTTGTTGCTCTTCTTTTCTTCGATCTCCTGTTGAGTTTGTAGGTGTTCAGAATGGTTTGATCCCTATCC
>NW_027983593.1:0-203 GCF_054177405.1 Leptonychotes weddellii
TTTTTTTTTTTTTAAAGATTTTATTTATTTATTTGAGAGAGAGGATGAGAGGAGAGAGAGAGCACATGAGAGGGGGGAGGGTCAGAGGGAGAAGCAGACTCCCTGCTGAGCAGGGAGCCCGATGCGGGACTCGATCCCGGGACTCCAGGATCATGACCTGAGCCGAAGGCAGTCGCTTAACCAACTGAGCCACCCAGGCACCC
>NW_027983594.1:0-1066 GCF_054177405.1 Leptonychotes weddellii
GCCGAAGGCAGATGCTTAACCATCTGAGCCACCCAGGCACCCCATGCTGGAATCATATTGCATCAACATTTTTTCAGTCAACAAAAAATTCTGAGCTTCTACCAGAAATTCGGAATACCACAGCAAAAATGACAGTGTGTTCCCACTCCCACAGGGCTCACAAGCTACCTTGGTGAGAAGTGTGTGCGTGTGTGCAGGTGGTGAAGAGAGAAGAAACAGACAAACGAACAGGTGATTACAGGACAGGGTGACTGGTTCATGGAGTTACTTACAAGGTCAACTCACTGAGACTTCCTGGTCAGGCAAGAGGTCCTGGAGGAAGTGACATAAAAACTGAGTTCTATAAGTAATAATAATAATCTCTAATATTTATCGAGTAGCTTCCACTCTTCAGGCAAAGTCCTAAGCACTTAAACACACTTTACTTCATTTAGTTCGTCTGATACCCTTGAGACAGGTATTATTATTATCTTTGTTTCACAAATGAGGAAACTCAGGGTACCTGGGTGGCTCAGTCGCTTAAGCGTCATGACTCTTGGATTTGGCTCAGTTCATGATCTCGGGGTTGTGAGATCGAGCCCTGCATCGGGCTCCATGCTCAGTGTGGAGTCTTCTTGGGATTCTCTCTCTCCCTCTCCCTCTGCTCCTCCCCACCCCCCCCCCCAGCTTACGCTCTTTCTCTCTAAAATAAATAAATAAATCTTTTTTAAAAAAACGAGGAAACTAAAGTACAGCTAAATTAAACAAACTTGCCCAAGGTCTCCCAGAAAGAGGTAGAAGTAGGAGGAGTTAGCCATTTTAAGGGAAAATAGGGAGAAGAGTGCTCCAGTAAAGGGAACAGCATATGGAAAGTCCTGGTAGTTTCCAGGAAAAGAGGAAGTATTTGACCAAAGATTCAAGTGAAGGGTGATGAACTACGGACAGAGAAAAGCCAGACAGGGTTGTGAAGGACCTGGTAGGCAGGTTTATCTGTCCAGTTGTTAATCAGGGTCGTGAGTGAGTTAGCTTACTTTCAATAGGGCAAACGTAGCATTAGTATAGAGGCAGAGGGACGGAAGCTAGTGAG
>NW_027983595.1:0-203 GCF_054177405.1 Leptonychotes weddellii
AGGAGGGCACGTTCTGCATGGAGCACTGGGTGTTGTGCACGAACAATGAATCATGGAACACTTCATCTAGAACTAATGATTAATGTATGGGGATTAACATAAGAATTAAAAAAAAAAAAAAAGTAAGGTAAGCCAACATCTAGTTAAAAAAAAAAAAAAAAGAACAGAATCAGAGTGCTCTGATCAGGGGCACTTAGCCACAC
>NW_027983596.1:0-203 GCF_054177405.1 Leptonychotes weddellii
TTTTTTTTTTTAAAGATTTTATTTATTTATTTGAGACAGAGAGAATGAGAGAGAGAGAGAGCACATGAGAGGGGGGAGGGTCAGAGGGAGAAGCAGGCTCTCTGCCGAGCAGGGAGCCCGATGCGGGACTTGATCCAGGGACTCCAGGATCATGACCTGAGCCGAAGGCAGTCGCTTAACCAACTGAGCCACCCAGGCGCCCC
>NW_027983597.1:0-203 GCF_054177405.1 Leptonychotes weddellii
GTCAGTGTGTGTGTGTGTGTGTGTGTGTGTGTGTGTAAGGAGGCTGGGGCTGAAGATCCAGGTATTGGAATCCTCAGTGTTAGAACCCTTTCTAATGGTATCAGAACCTTTAGGAATTTATGGAATTGGCAAGTAGGGTGAGGTGAGAATTCTGGTGAATATCAATACTTAAGGGAAGAGCAAAGGGCTTAATATAAGACGTC
>NW_027983598.1:0-203 GCF_054177405.1 Leptonychotes weddellii
TTTCTTTTTTTTTTTTTTTTTTAAAGATTTTATTTATTTATTTGACAGAGAGAGGTAGAGGCACAGCGAGAGAGGGAACACAAGCAGGGGGAGTAGGAAAGAGAGAAGCAGGCTTCCCACCGAGCAGGGAGCCCGATGCGGGGCTCGATCCCAGGACCCTGGGATCATGACCGGAGCTGAAGGCAGTCGCTTAACCAACTGAG
>NW_027983599.1:0-203 GCF_054177405.1 Leptonychotes weddellii
ATGAACTGGAGAGGTTTAGGTTTTATTTTAATGTAATAGGTAATTCGTAGAAAAATTAAAGAAAACATGGTGTGATCTTATGTGCATTATATAATATAAATATAATAATGGTTTGGTGCACTGTGAGGGAATGGATTATAAGAGGCAAGAATATAAATAGCGAGACCATTTAAATGTCTATTGTGGAACCCAAATGTGCGATG
>NW_027983600.1:0-203 GCF_054177405.1 Leptonychotes weddellii
TAAGAAAAAAAAAAGAAGAAGAAGAAGGTAGCGGGAGGGGAGGAATGAAGCGGGGGAAATCGGAGGGGTGGACGAACCATGAGAGAAGATGGACTCTGAAAAACAAACTGAGGGTTCTAGAGGGGAGGGGGGTGGGAGGATGGGTTGGCCTGGTGGTGGGTGTTGAGGAGGGCACGTTCTGCATGGAGCACTGGGTGTTGTGC
>NW_027983601.1:0-203 GCF_054177405.1 Leptonychotes weddellii
AACAAATAATTACAATGCCCCAGAATCCTTTTAAGCTATTTAAATATGTGAAAACATTTTAGAGATCAACTTTACAACATTTATGGGAGTATATACTTTTTAAAAATTATTCTAGATGGTGTAAGAGAAAAACAGTTTGAAGATCACTGCTCCAGAAGACCTGGTATTTATTTCCAAGGCTTAGGGAGCTGTTGGGTTGTTTG
>NW_027983602.1:0-203 GCF_054177405.1 Leptonychotes weddellii
GGCTGAGGTGCCAGGCCGAGGTGTGCCGGCTCCACGGGGGGATTCTGCCGAACGCCACATGCTGATACCTTGCCAGCAGCGGCCCGCGGGGCCCCCTCAGACTCTCGCCTGCCCTCGCCTCTGACACCCTCTTCTATGGCCTCACTGCCTCTCTAGCCCTGTGGCTGTGTCTTCGTTTTGCTTTCTGTTGGATTTTTTCGCTG
>NW_027983603.1:0-203 GCF_054177405.1 Leptonychotes weddellii
TTAATTTTTTTTTATTCTTATGTTAATCCCCATACATTACATCATTAGTTTTAGATGAAGTGTTCCATGATTCATTGTTTGTGCATAACACCCAGTGCTCCATGCAGAACGTGCCCTCCTCAATACCCACCACCAGGCTAACCCATCCCCCCACCCCCCTCCCCTCTAGAACCCTGTTTGTTTTTCAGAGTCCATCGTCAAGT
>NW_027983604.1:0-203 GCF_054177405.1 Leptonychotes weddellii
GAAACATCGCCAAAGGCAAGGGAAGCAAGGGCAAAAATGAACTATTGGGACTTCATCAAGATAAAAAGCTTTTGCAAAGCAAAGGAAACAGTCAACAAAACCAAAAGACAACCGACAGAATGGGAGAAGATATTTGCAAATGACATATCAGATAAAGGGCTAGTATCCAAAATCTATAAAGAACTCATCAAACTCAACACCCA
>NW_027983605.1:0-1066 GCF_054177405.1 Leptonychotes weddellii
ACCCCCTCCCCTCTAGAACCCTCAGTTTGTTTTTCAGAGGAAAGGAGGCAATTCTGAGACCTTCAGGCTTTCTAGGGGATTTACAGCTTCATTGGAGCATCTGTGCTCCTGCTGGGCAACCACACTGTTCTTTTTTTTTTTTTTTAGTTTTTATTTTATTTATTTTTTTTTATTATTATGTTATGTTAATCACCATACACTACATCATTAGTTTTTGATTTAGTGTTCCATGATTCATTGTTTGAGTAGAACACCAAGTGCTCCATGCAGTACGTGCCCTCTTTAATACCCATCACCAGGCTAACCCATCCCCCCACCCTCCTCCCCTCTAGAACCCTCAGCTTGTTTTTCAGAGTCCATAGTCTCTCATGGTTCGTCTCCCTCTCGGTCCCCACAGGCATCAAAAATCACGTTCAGCCATCTGCGTACAAAGATCACGCCCCTTAAGCAATACATTTTGGCAATAAGCATCAGACAGAGAACAATGACGTAAAATTTTACATTCCCACAAATAGCAACTTCTCCCAACAGTCATGTGTGTGTGTGTGTGTGTGTGTGTGTGGGTGTGGGTGTGTGTGTGTGTGTGTGGTGTTTCAACCACTGAATATCCCAAAAGATTCTGCTCTGTAAGCACTCTCTAAAAACAGGCCTTGGGTGAGAGCCAAAAAGATCGGTTTGGTTCCTTATTAGCCGTCTGCTTTAAACATGTTATAGATTTTATACCTCCCCTTGCCCCACCTGTAGACTCAGCTGGATAAAATCCACATTAATCGGCCACTCAGCAGCCTCAGGTCTGGCACGATCTGATATGCAGACAAGACTGTTTCTCGGGATGTATTTAATTTTAAAGGTTGGCACTGGGTCTGCATGCTAACTTAGTTACCCTTCAGCCTGCTAAATGGCCTTAGCGCCCAGTCATCCTGAAAGCGGCTGTGTTTGTAACAACACATCAGCAAGGGGCTGCTCTACTCCACTCTGGGTGGTGTCGAATCTATTACCCACATGACCTTCCTAAATGAAACACGTACTGGACGGAAAACAAATATGCCCCCTATTTTTTTTTTTT
>NW_027983606.1:0-203 GCF_054177405.1 Leptonychotes weddellii
GGGTGGCCTGGTGGTGGGTATTGAGGAGGGCACGTTCTGCATGGAGCACTGGGTGTTATGCACAAACAATGAATCATGGAACACTTCATCTAGAACTAATGATGTAATGTATGGGGATTAACATAAGAATAAAAAAAAATAAGAAGAACATAAACATGCGTGTGCACAAAAAAAAAAAAGAGGGAACCCTAAGGTAAACTGTG
>NW_027983607.1:0-203 GCF_054177405.1 Leptonychotes weddellii
TAGTTGAGAATGGCCTAAATCAGGATGTCTTTGGGAAGGTCTTTATTGAGATTAGCCAAAGGGATTCCAGCCAAATCCCTGATCGAGTTGCTTGGTGCAGAATTATTGATTGGCAAATCTTTAGTGTTGCGTGGTGTTGACTGAATTAATCTCTTACACCTGTTTAAAAAGAAAAACCCACCTCTGTACTGAGGACATTCTTT
>NW_027983608.1:0-203 GCF_054177405.1 Leptonychotes weddellii
ACGCGCTCGGCGCTTCCTCCTCGCGGTCGGCCGGGAGGTCAGGTGTCGAGGCTGCGGCTGGGGCAGACCTGGGCCGACCGAACAGCCGGGAGGCCATGGAGCACCGCGGGCTGGGGCTGCCGGCGCTGCTGGCGCTGTTGGCGGCGCTGGCCCCGCGCTTCTTCGCCGCGCCGGGCCCGACCCTGTGGCCTATGCCGCTATCG
>NW_027983609.1:0-203 GCF_054177405.1 Leptonychotes weddellii
TCCCTTGTCTCTGGCAATGTGTCTAGTGAGAAGATGCTATTCCTGAGGTCAAATAGGTTGCTGCCTGGGTTCTCCTCTAGGGTTTGATGTTTCCCTCTCTCACATTCAAGTCTTTAAGGCATTTTGAAATTATTTTTGTGTATGATGTAAAAAGTGGTCCAGTTTCATTCTTCTGCATATTGCTGTCCAGTTTTCCTTACACC
>NW_027983610.1:0-203 GCF_054177405.1 Leptonychotes weddellii
TTCTTGACTCAGTCTTGGTATGCTTTATTGTATTTTTCTAGGAATTTATCTATTCCCTCTGAGTTGTCCAATTTGTTGGCACATAATTGCTCATAATAGTCCTTTATGATCTTTTTTATTTCTGTAGCACTGGTTATAATGTCTCCTTCATTTATGATTTTGAGTCTTCTTTCTTTTTTTCTTGGTTAGGCTGGGTAAGAATT
>NW_027983611.1:0-203 GCF_054177405.1 Leptonychotes weddellii
CCTAGGACTGCAAAAGACAGCACGCTTTCTAGTCTACATCCTTCTAATCTTAAGTTCAGCAGAAAAGAGGGAACCTGCTTCAATGATAGCAAACCAATGCCCCAAACTGAGTCTCATTAACTCCTACTGGCCGGACCTGGCTCAGATGTCAGTCTCTAATCCAACCACTCTGGCTAGGGGAATAGGACTGGCCTATGCTGCAT
>NW_027983612.1:0-203 GCF_054177405.1 Leptonychotes weddellii
TAGGGCGCCTGGGTGGCTCAGTTGGTTAAGCGACTGCCTTCAGCTCAGGTCATGATCCCAGGGTCCTGGGATCGAGTCCCGCATTGGGCTCCCTGCTCTGCAGGGAGCCTGCTTCTCCCTCTCCCACTCCCCCTGCTTGTGTTCCCTCTCTCGCTGTGTCTCTCTCTGTCAAATAAATAAATAAAATCTTTAAAAAAAAAAAA
>NW_027983613.1:0-203 GCF_054177405.1 Leptonychotes weddellii
TCCTTGTCACCTGGCATCTCAGCTCTCGGCACTCTTGATGAACAGTTTAGGGTGTTTCTAATTTTTTGCTCTTTTTTTTTTTATTATATTATGTTAATCACCATACATTACATCATTAGTTTTTGATGTAGTGTCCCATGATTCATTGTTTGCATATAACACCCAGTGCTCCATTCAGTACGTGCCCTCTTTAATACCCCTCA
>NW_027983614.1:0-203 GCF_054177405.1 Leptonychotes weddellii
ATCCTCCCTGAAGGCAGGGAAAGGCCCGGATGACCTTGAAATAATGCAGTCAACCTGTGGCCAACCTGTGTGGCAGCCCTGTGCCGGGCTGAGGGCCCCCTCCCCCTCCGGCTGGGCCCACAGGAGAGGAGCAAGCCGCCACCGGTGCCTGGTCATCATTTTATGCCAGGTGCCACTTCCCTGCGGAGCGGCCGCAACTGGCT
>NW_027983615.1:0-203 GCF_054177405.1 Leptonychotes weddellii
TCCTGCTGGCTCGAGTTTGATTCCATCCTACTCAAGGCCAAGGACCCTCTTGGCTGGTCCTGCAGGACCCCTTCTGGGTCCCCAGACCCAGCCTGCCGGCACCACCTCTGCAGTAGTTATATTTATCAGGATGCACACTGTTTCTTTAAAAAAAAAAAAAAAAGATTTTATTTATTTATTTGACAGAGAGAGACACAGCGAGA
>NW_027983616.1:0-1066 GCF_054177405.1 Leptonychotes weddellii
AAAATTCAGAAGGGACAAAAATAAAACAAATATGAAATGGTAAACTTACCCCCCCATATCAATCATTACATTAAATGCAAATGGACCAAATACTCCAAGTAAAAGGCAGAGATTATCAGACTGAGTAAAAAAGCAAGACTCAACTCTAAGCTTTCTAAAAAGAGACATTTTAAAGACACAGATAAAGTGTGAAACAAAAGGAAAAAATATACTCTGTAAACAACAAGCATAAGAAAAGTGGTTTTGGTATATTAATATTAGACAGAGTAGACTTCAAGTCAGAGTATTACTAGAGATAACAGGGGAGGCACTTCATAATGTTTATAAAGGAGCAATTCATTTGTAAGATATCTAATCTGTAATGTGTTTCTACCTAATGACAGACATTTAAAATACATGAAGCAAAGGGTGACAGACTAAAACGAAAAATAGACAAACCCACAACCGTAGTTGATTTTAACATTCCTTGCTCACTAATGTTAAAACAACTATACAAAGTATTAATAAAGATGTAGAGATCTGAACACTATCAACTGACTTGGCTTCATTGACATTTATAAAACACTGCACCAAACAACTGCAAAGTACAATTCTTTTCAAGTGAACATGAAACATTCACCTAGGTAGGATATAAATTGGGCCATAAATTAAGTCTCAATAGATTTCAAAAGATTGAAATTACAAGGTATATTCTCTGACTACCAATGCATTAAATTATCCATAAGAAAAATGTATCTAGAAAATCCTCAAGTATGTATAAATTAAGCAACACATTTCTAAATATCCTATGGGTCAAAGAAAATATTTCAAACTGCGTAGTGAAAATACAACATATCAAAATTTGTGGGATGCATTTAAAGTACTTACAGAGAAATTTATAACTTCAAATGCCTAACTAGAAAGAAGGATTTAAAGTAAGAAAAATTAAGTTTCTATCTGAAGAAGCTGCAAAAAAGAAGCATAAACTAAACCCAAAGTAAGTAGAAACAAAGAAATTTGTAAGACATACACACAATACAATTCTAAAGCCAAAATTTGGTATTAAAAAAGATAACAAAATTTATAA
>NW_027983617.1:0-203 GCF_054177405.1 Leptonychotes weddellii
TCTGGATGGCACAAGGCACCAAATAGAGATACCTAAACTTTAAATTTCGTTAATTAAAATTTTGGTTTGATGTCCTCTTTTTTTTTTTTAATTTTTTTATTCTTATGTTAATCCCCATACATTACATCCTTAGTTTTAGATGTAGTGTTCCATGATTCATTGTTTGTGCATAACACCCAGTGCTCCATGCAGAACGTGCGCGC
>NW_027983618.1:0-203 GCF_054177405.1 Leptonychotes weddellii
GGCCAGATGGCTTCCCAGGGGAATTCTACCAAACATTTCAAGAAGAATTAATACCTATTCTTCTGAAACTGTTCCAAAAAATAGAAATGGAAGGAAAACTTCCAAACTCATTTTATGAGGCCAGCATTACCTTGATCCCAAAACCAGACAAAGACCCCATCAAAAAGGAGAATTACAGACCAATATCCCTGATGAACATGGAT
>NW_027983619.1:0-203 GCF_054177405.1 Leptonychotes weddellii
GGGTTGCACGGGTATATGTATGAAAAAAATCATTGAGCTGTACATTGACATTTTGTGAACTTTACTATATGTAAGTTATCCGTTATTTTAAAAATTTTTTTAAATGAATAAGCCGAAGTAATTTTTTTTATTCTTATGTTAATCCCCATACATTACATCATTAGTTCTAGATGAAGTGTTCCATGATTCATTGTTTGTGAATA
>NW_027983620.1:0-203 GCF_054177405.1 Leptonychotes weddellii
GAAGTGTTCCATGATTCATTGTTTGTGCATAACACCCAGTGCTCCATGCAGAATGTGCCCTCCTCAATACCCACCACCAGGCTAACCCATCCTCCCACCCCCCTCCCCTCTAGAACCCTCAGTTTGTTTTTCAGAGTCCATCGTCTCTCATGGTTCGTCTACCCCTCCGATTTCCCCTGCTTCATTCTTCCCCTCCCGCTACC
>NW_027983621.1:0-203 GCF_054177405.1 Leptonychotes weddellii
TTTCTTTTTTTTTTTTTAAGATTTTATTTATTTATTTGACAGAGAGAGACAGCGAGAGAGGGAACACAAGCAGGGGGAGTGGGAGAGGGAGAAGCAGGCTCCTGGCTGAGCAGGGAGCCCGATGCGGGACTCGATCCCAGGACCCTGGGATCATGACCTGAGCCGAAGGCAGACGCTTAACCGACTGAGCCACCCAGGCACCC
>NW_027983622.1:0-203 GCF_054177405.1 Leptonychotes weddellii
CGTAAGACCAAACTAGATTGGAAAAAAAAAATCTTCAACTAAAAGGGGCTTGTTGTTTGTCTGCAAGCACAGCCATATGGAAGAAATAGGGGCCAGAATCAAATTAGAAGAAAAACGTGGGAGGGATTCATTCACACACAGTCTCTATAACTTATTGAAAGTAAACCTCTGGGGCGCCTGGGTGGCTCAGTCGTTAAGCATCT
>NW_027983623.1:0-203 GCF_054177405.1 Leptonychotes weddellii
ATTCTCTTACACAAATGTGAGCTTGCAAGGATTCCCCCAGGGAGAGAATGACATATTCCCTTGCCAATCTCACTTATCAACCTGACTGTTTATCTGTTATACATACACATGTGTGTGTGCACATTTACATATGTGTGTGAACGTACAATGCATATATTTATACAGAGACACATATATGTAAATATCTACATACACAGAGGGCT
>NW_027983624.1:0-203 GCF_054177405.1 Leptonychotes weddellii
GGTTAGCCCGGTGATGGGTATTAAGGAGGGCACGTACTGCATGGAGCACTGGGTGTTATACGAAAACAATGGATCGTGGATCACTACATCAAAAACTAATGATGTATTGTATGGTGACTAACATAATATAATAAAATCAAAAACTACAAATAAATAAATAATTTAAAAAAAAAGAATCCTCACTTATTTCTCAGAGCCTCACA
>NW_027983625.1:0-203 GCF_054177405.1 Leptonychotes weddellii
TTTTCTTTTTTTTTTTTTAAAGATTTTATTTATTTATTTGAGAGAGAGAGAATGAGAGAGAGCACATGAGAGGGGGGAGGGTCAGAGGGAGAAGCAGACTCCCTGCCGAGCAGGGAGCCCGATGCGGGACTCGATCCAGGGACTCCAGGATCATGACCTGAGCTGAAGGCAGTCGCTTAACCAACTGAGCCACCCAGGCGCCC
>NW_027983626.1:0-1066 GCF_054177405.1 Leptonychotes weddellii
TGAGAGAAGATGGACTCTGAAAAACAAACTGAGGGTTCTAGAGGGGAGGGGGGTGGGAGGATGGGTTGGCCTGGTGGTGGGTATTGAGGAGGGCACGTTCTGCATGGAGCACTGGGTGTTGTGCATGAACAATGAATCATGGAACACTTCATCTAGAACTAATGATGTAATGTATGGGGATTTACATAAGAATAAAAAAATAAATAAATAAATGGGAACCATAATGCTAAAAAAAAAAAAAAAGATACGAAGCAAAACTTCTATTATGGAAGAGGATTAAATAAGCAAATATCAAGCAAAATCTAAGCTTTATTTCCGAGGTTAATTTTGATGAAGTCCTTGAAATAGTCATTACTGTCAGGTCAATTGCTTTGTTCTGTGCTTAAAAAATATCTGCATCTATTTATTGGATTGGAACACTAACATTCTTTATACATGGACCTCTGAGATGCCCAGAAATCCAATTAAATTCCAGGGGATTGAAATGGGATATTAATCTAAGCTACTTAAGAAACGCGAGGACTGAGCTACACTTTTCTGACAATACTTCCTGAAAACCTTACTTCTGTAAATAGTATACACACCCTGCAATAAAATCTATTCTGGAGACTGAAAGGCATTTAGGAAGGCTGAGGTGGGGCACACAGGGAGAGCGGACATTCTGGTGACATTGGTTCAAAGCTGCTGATTCTTTTTGTGGGCCTTTCAAAGTCTCTCTTGTTTTTAGTAAAGCCATGTGTGCCTGCAAACGATGTATAATATGTGTTATTTCTGGATGAATGCACTTAATTATCTCTAAAAATCATTTCACCAACAGATGTCTCCTCCTCCTTTTCCTTGTACTAATCATTCTCTGCAGTTGCAAACTTTTTTTTTTTTTTTTTTTCCTCGAGTCCTTGTGTTCCCTCTCTTCTTCTTTCTGAAGGATTTCTTCTCCAGGGCAATTCTCCTTCTCAAAACCAGAATGTGTGACCGCATAAAAGACACCATAAAAGCTTTGAAAATGTTCCCTAGTGCATATTTTAACATAACTACCAGATTTGTCCAAACAAAGAAAATGAATTTT
>NW_027983627.1:0-203 GCF_054177405.1 Leptonychotes weddellii
CAGCTGATAATAATGTACTGTATACTTAAAATTTGCTGAAAGAGATCTTAAGTGTTCTCAACAGACATACAGGTGTGCATGCATGCACACACATGGTAAATATGTGGGGTGATGGATAGCTTGATTAGATTGGGGGGATCATTTCACAAATGTATATGTATATCAAAACATGTTGGTGTACACCTTGGACATATATGATCTTT
>NW_027983628.1:0-203 GCF_054177405.1 Leptonychotes weddellii
TTTAAAAATGCCATTACCAACTGAGAGTAGAAAGAAGACACTAAATTTTTGGTTAATCAAATTTTATTTGATAAAATTTCAAATTCCTCTTGAAAATCTGGAAGACATTACTGTATCAGGCCTGCTGTCCTACATGGAAACCAGTGAAGAGTTGTACATTATCTATCTATCTATCTATCTATCTATCTATCTATCTATCTATC
>NW_027983629.1:0-203 GCF_054177405.1 Leptonychotes weddellii
GCGCCTGGGTGGCTCAGTTGGTTAAGCGACTGCCTTCGGCTCAGGTCATGATCCTGGAGTCCCGGGATCGAGTCCCGCATTGGGCTCCCTGCTCGGCGGGGAGTCTGCTTCTCCCTCTGACCCTCCTCCCTCTCATGCTCTCTGTCTCTCATTCTCTCTCTCTCAAATAAATAAATAAAATCTTTAAAAAAAAAAAAAAGAAT
>NW_027983630.1:0-203 GCF_054177405.1 Leptonychotes weddellii
AGCCACCGTGGGGACACTGAGGCAGGAGTTTGTCTCAGGTCCCGCTCTTTCCTGCCTCAGAGCCGGAAGGGCCCTCAAGGTTCCGGAACGCATTCACAATCCCTGGATTTGAGGCCTGAGTCTGTTACTTTGGGTGTGGGGCTTCAGGCCAGCTTTGGGCCAATTCCAACATCCTCAAAGCGTTTAGGGACAACTTTTTTTTT
>NW_027983631.1:0-203 GCF_054177405.1 Leptonychotes weddellii
TTTTTTTTTAAAGATTTTATTTATTTATTTGAGACAGAGAGAATGAGAGACAGAGAGCATGAGAGGGAGGAGGGTCAGAGGGAGAAGCAGACTCCCCGCCGAGCAGGGAGCCCGATGCGGGACTCGATCCCGGGACTCCAGGATCATGACCTGAGCCGAAGGCAGTCGCTTAACCAACTGAGCCACCCAGGCGCCCCTAATTC
>NW_027983632.1:0-203 GCF_054177405.1 Leptonychotes weddellii
AATAATGGAACACTTAATCTAGAACTAATGATGTAATGTATGGGGATTAACATAAGAATAAAAAAAAAAAAACAAAAACAAAAAACAAAACAAAAAACAAAACAAAAAAAAAACAAAACAAAATTATTCTGTTGTCATTTTATCCAAAAAGGCTGCTCTGAAATATGCCTCAACAATTTTCCTTCAAGTCAGTAATTTGAAAT
>NW_027983633.1:0-203 GCF_054177405.1 Leptonychotes weddellii
AGCGAGGGACGTAAGAGCAGTCTATGAGCTTTAAAGTTCCACACAAATAAGACACACTTTGTTTTTTTTGCATTTATAAAAAATTTTATTATGTTATATTAATCACCATACATTAGGGGCGCCTGGGTGGCTCAGTTGGTTAAGCAGCTGCCTTCGGCTCAGGTCATGATCGCAGGGTTCTGTGATCGAGCCCCGCCTTGGGC
>NW_027983634.1:0-203 GCF_054177405.1 Leptonychotes weddellii
GCGCCCAAGTTCTCAATTCCCACACCAAGTCTCTTTATCATTTCTGCTTTCCTAGCTGTAGTATGGCCAATAAAGGACTCTTGGAGGTGAAATTTGGGCTGAGACATTAAGTCCAGGAGGCACACAAACCTGAGTCCTCAGAGCAGGTAATTCATCATCAATTCAGTTGTGCCTCATCCTTTTCAGGAAAATCCACTCATGAA
>NW_027983635.1:0-203 GCF_054177405.1 Leptonychotes weddellii
AAAATTTTTTTTTTTTTAAGATTTTATTTATTTATCTGAGAGAGAGAGACTGAGAGAGAGAGAGCACGAGAGGGGGGAGGGTCGGGAGGGTCAGAGGGAGAAGCAGACTCCCTGCCGAGCAGGGAGCCCGATGCGGGACTCGATCCCGGGACTCCAGGATCATGACCTGAGCCGAAGGCAGTCGCTTAACCAACTGAGCCACC
>NW_027983636.1:0-203 GCF_054177405.1 Leptonychotes weddellii
AACACCCAGTGCTCCATGCAGAACGTGCCCTCCTCAATACCCACCACCAGGCCAACCCATCCTCCCACCCCCCTCCCCTCTAGAACCCTCAGTTTGTTTTTCAGAGTCCATCGTCTCTCATGGTTCGTCCACCCCTCCGATTTCCCCCGCTTCATTCCTCCCCTCCCGCTACCTTCTTCTTCTTCTTTTTTTTTCTTAAAATA
>NW_027983637.1:0-1066 GCF_054177405.1 Leptonychotes weddellii
CAAGATTCCTTTAGGCCACTCCTTGAGCCGGGCGGGGATCTAACCTATTGCAAAGCAGCACATTCACATATGTACCCAAGATGTGCAGAGCTAACGAATCATGAGCTAATCAGTCCCAGAACAAGAACAACCAGATGCATTAAAGATGCCACACTTGAAAGAGTTAAATATGATAGTCAAAACTGCAATCCTTTTTTTTTGGAAATTGACGGTAACCTATATTAACATATTTGAAATGCCACTAATTATGTTATTGAAGAGAGCACTTAACAAGTATGAGTGATCAAGAATACATCGTCTCATAGAATGTTAAGCTTTCTTCATTTACAAACTATTTACTGAGTGCCTATTATGAGCTAGACACCTCTGATGGTCAAGTGTTCTGAGCACAGACAGGGCTCAGGCTTAAGTACGTATGCAGAAGAGAAATTCACTTTACAAAGAATCAGGTCTTAAAGTAATGAGCCAGCTTTCAAATGACAGTAACCTGCTTTGCAAGTTGCTTTCACCAGCGAGCTGTCCTAGGGATGAGGGGCAGGTTCCTGTGGCATCTCTTGCTGTGGAAAAAGGAGGCTTTGAAGGGATACTGGAAGCTACTGAAGGACCCAGGCCTTGGGGAAAAGGTCCTGCGGACCATTAACGTCACTTCTGGTCCGAGCTCCAGGGTTCTGTGATGAGAGAACCGTGACCCAGTACGCAGACTGCAGAAAGCCACCTCCTCTTTCACCAGACGTGAGGTTTTCCACAGTGCATGCTCAGCAAAGATGTCCCGGCTGCTTCCGCTCCCCCACCCCACCCCATGTTAGGGTAAAGGAGGAATAAAGAGTTTCCCACAAGCAGCTGCCTGTGTTTAGATCTCACAATGCATTTTTTTTTTTTTTACAAAAAGCAGGGAATGTTCTAGAGAATATTGAAAAATCATTAAAATTTCACCTTCACCAAGACAAAAACAACTAATTTCACCCTGCCAGGGCACCAGCCATGTTCCTAAGGATAGTGTCACCTTTAAAATCAATTACTGTAGTTAAAAGGAGGAATATATCTTTCCCCACTCGTGGCTTCACCC
>NW_027983638.1:0-203 GCF_054177405.1 Leptonychotes weddellii
AGGGAGCCTCTCTTCATCCTCTGAAATTCCCTGGAAAAGAAATAAAATGGAGCTTGCAGTAGCTTTCCCTGCCTGCCTGTCTTGTGTTTCTGCCCAATTTCCACATTTTAGAGGGGAGAAGAGTCACTGTGAGGGGCTCTCCAGAGACCCCACAGGCTGGGACAAGGAGCCAAGCCTTCCTTCTCTTCAGGCAGGGTCCTCCC
>NW_027983639.1:0-203 GCF_054177405.1 Leptonychotes weddellii
AAACAAACAAAAAACCCACAAGCAATCTAATGTACAAATGGGCACATCCAAATAGACATTTTTCTAAAGAAGACATACAGATGGTCAACACGAACATGAAAAGATGCTCAACATCATTAATCATCACGGAAATGCAAATCAAAACCACAATGAGATACCACTTCACACCTGTTACAATGGCCATTATCAAACAGACAAGAAAT
>NW_027983640.1:0-203 GCF_054177405.1 Leptonychotes weddellii
CTATACACACACACACACACACACTCTCAGGCCCAGAATACTTGCTGGCACATAGCAGATGTTTGGGATTTACTGAAATATTTTGTCCCAGAGGTAATATGAATAAGCATGATTATAAAAACAAATGGGAGAATAAAACAAGAAATGCCAATAGTTTCAATTTATACAAGATAGAAAACCTTGTTTAGAAAAAACTATTTTAA
>NW_027983641.1:0-203 GCF_054177405.1 Leptonychotes weddellii
CTGGCCCGGCGCGGCGGCGTCAAGCGCATCTCCGGCCTCATCTACGAGGAGACCCGCGGGGTGCTCAAGGTGTTCCTGGAGAACGTGATCCGGGACGCCGTCACCTACACGGAGCACGCCAAGCGCAAGACGGTCACGGCCATGGACGTGGTCTACGCGCTCAAGCGCCAGGGCCGCACCCTCTACGGCTTCGGGGGCTAAAA
>NW_027983642.1:0-203 GCF_054177405.1 Leptonychotes weddellii
CAGGTAAAATTAATGAATTTCCTCTCTCTGTAATTAATTTCTGTTCCTCTGCCCCCTTTTCCAAAATACTAGAAACTTTTTTGTTTTCCTTATCAGCAAGAAGCAGATAGTAGGTATGGGGTCCTACAGAACTGACTTCAAGCATTGTAGAAAGCTTGAGAAAATGACCTCTCTCTTTATCTGTAAAACTGTGCACCCTGCTA
>NW_027983643.1:0-203 GCF_054177405.1 Leptonychotes weddellii
AAGCCTGAGTTTTTCTTTGGGAAGGGATGCTCTTCTCAGGGCCTTCTATATCTCACCAACCAGAACAGTTGCCTGGCCATGCAATTCATTCCCTCGTTCAACAAATACTTACTAAACTAAATACTGTTACATGTCCTGGGGATATGACAATGTACAAAACAGAACTCCTGGCCCCCTTGGAACTTACATCCTACTGAATGGAA
>NW_027983644.1:0-203 GCF_054177405.1 Leptonychotes weddellii
TGTTTCTGTGTCTCCTGGAGGTCCCTGGGAATGGGGCTAAACCTAAGATTATGCAATCAGATGACAGAACCCTCCATGCTTCAGGCAGATGTAACCTTGGCAAGACTATTATGAGCTGCTAATGAAAATCTAGGAAGGACCACCAGTGTTTGAGATGTGGGGATGGGTAGAGCTGTCAGGAGCTTCCAGATAAGGGAGCCTGG
>NW_027983645.1:0-203 GCF_054177405.1 Leptonychotes weddellii
GTACTCATGTTGAATTGAGAAATTGGACCTTCATAAAAAGAAACCTAGAATGTTGAGGTTCAAGTTGCATAAATTTTGTTGGGGATGAATGTATTTTGTTGAATAGATTAGCATTAGAGCAATTAAGAAATAATGTAGCATTTTTCAATTTACTGTTACTTTGTATAAAGTATTTTATGAAGATATTTTAAGGTATTTCGTTA
>NW_027983646.1:0-203 GCF_054177405.1 Leptonychotes weddellii
AAGCAGACTCCCCGCCAAGCTGGGAGCCTGACATGGGGCTCCATCCCAGGACCTTGGGATCATGGCCTGAGCTGAAGGCCGACTCTTAACCATCTGAGCCACCCAGGTGTCCCATAAACCATACCTTAATATCTACATTAAGATGACTTAGCTATTCCTCTGTTTTTAATAGCATGACTAAATTTATCTAAGAGTTTTCGCCC
>NW_027983647.1:0-1066 GCF_054177405.1 Leptonychotes weddellii
TACCAAAACTACCAGTGGCTTTTCCATAGGATAGGATAAGGAACCATGGCACTACCTCAGAGATAATCATGCGTAATATTTTCATTTCTGAAAATAGTTGCCTCCAATTCTTCTTTATTCTTAGCATCCTTTGGTGGCAGAAGAAAAATGCTATACGGGTAATGAAGGTACTACGCTTTCCCATCCTGCCCAAATACATGTGTTCTCTTCTACATAGGAAACGTAAGAATGGGGAAGAAAGCCTAATACCCTTCAACCTCCCTCTCAACAAACACACTTTCATCTGTCTCTGTAACTGATGCCTTTTGTCACACATGGAAGCAAATAGGGCACCCCAGGATTTAGAAAACAGAAACAGGATGACTCAGGTTTGGCATCTTTCCCCACATCTACTGGTAACATCTGCGCAATGACCTCTCCTCTTTAGAAGTTCCATTAGTCTCTGGAAGAGATTCCTTCCCTCTCTGCTATCAAATTATCCTCCACCCAACACTGAAAACTGTAAAAATATCTGTTAATTTAATCTTGCCACTTTTCTAAGAGATTATTCTCATTTTCTCTCATTCCTGCAATTTGACTTGGAACTCCACTTTGCCATTATTTTATTGTTTAAAGTATTTGGTTTATTGCTCCAAAAAGTTGTACACGCATGCCAAAGATGCAGATTAAGTAGACCTGCTGGTCTCTGACAAGGAGAGCTACCAAATCCCATTCACCAGCTTCATTCATTTATTCAAAGAATATTTACTGAGCACTTATCTTGAGATTGGCCCAGACCTTGGCAGAGGGGAAGTTTCTTTCATAGTAGCAACCTTAGTTTCATTTGGAAACTGTATCACCTGGTTTGGTCTCACTATGGAATTAGTATTTCTGCCTTTATGGAACACCTGGGTGGCACCAAGAATAAAAGCAGATCACTGAAGATATGCCAATAATCTATTTTTTTTTAAATTTTATTATGTTATGTTAGTCACCATACATCATTGGTTTTTTTTTGTTGTTGTTGGTTTTTTTTAGATTTTATTTATTTATTTGAGAGAGAGAGAATGAGAGAGAGCACATGAGA
>NW_027983648.1:0-203 GCF_054177405.1 Leptonychotes weddellii
CATATAGAACTAATGATGTAATGTATGGGGATTAACATAAGAATAAAAAAAAATAAAAAAAAAAAGACTCTCCCTCTCTCTCTCTCTCTCTCAAATAAATAAATAAATCTCTAAAAAAAAAAAAGAAAGAAATTCTGGGGGTTGGGCCCAGCAATTTGTAGTTTATCAAGCTCTCCAGGTGATTGTGATGTCGCTAATGTTTG
>NW_027983649.1:0-203 GCF_054177405.1 Leptonychotes weddellii
AGGCGGGCACGTTCTGCATGGAGCACTGGGTGTTGTGCACGAACAATGAATCATGGAACACTTCATCTAGAACTAATGATGTAATGTATGGGGATTAACATAAGAATAAAAAAAAAATGTACCAGGCTGGTATATTACTTCGCTACGGCCACTTTAACCAACCACCACAAACTTGGGGGCTTAAAACATCACAGATGCATTCC
>NW_027983650.1:0-203 GCF_054177405.1 Leptonychotes weddellii
CACCACCACCACCACCATCATCATCCTCACCATCACCATCCTCACCATTACCACCACCACCATAATCACCATCATCATCATCATTTCTGCTTTTTATTGAGCACCTACCATGAGCCAGTCTCCATACCTAATATATTATGTGCACAATCTCATATTAATTCTCACTAGAACTCTATGAGGTAAGAATCCTTTCCCCATCTTAT
>NW_027983651.1:0-203 GCF_054177405.1 Leptonychotes weddellii
CTCGCGGCTTCTCGCGGCCTCTGGAGGTCGGAGTACAGGGATCCCAGCCCTGCAGCTTTTACGTTAAAGCTCTTAGCTTTACTGGCGCACTTCTTTCTCTCAACTCGATCTAGAAACTGGCCGCAGTCCGACTGGGTACGACTTCAAAATCGGACTAAGGGGGCGCCTGGGTGGCTCAGTCGTTAAGCGTCTGCCTTCGGCTC
>NW_027983652.1:0-203 GCF_054177405.1 Leptonychotes weddellii
CACATTCTGCATGGAGCACTGGGTGTTGTGCACGAACAATGAATCATGGAACACTTCATCTAGAACTAATGATGTAATGTATGGGGATTAACATAAGAATAATAAAAAAAAAGATGGCTTTTCTTAAAATACAAATTAACGCATAGTTTTTTCTCTAATAATTATTAATACCTAGTACATATATCCATCTAAACTTTTGAGAT
>NW_027983653.1:0-203 GCF_054177405.1 Leptonychotes weddellii
CTGAGCAGGGAGCCCGATGCGGGGCTCGATCCCAGGACCCTGGGATCATGACCTGAGCCGAAGGCAGACGCTTAATGACTGAGCCACCCAGGCGCCCCTCAAGTCAGTGTTTTACTTGGTAAACATGTCTGAGACCATGCATCCCTGGCTGCTAAGCACCATGGCGGACAGGGCTAGAAAGGTAACAGCTTTATTTTGAGCAG
>NW_027983654.1:0-203 GCF_054177405.1 Leptonychotes weddellii
TTTTTTTTTTTTAAAGATTTTATTTATTTATTTAAGACAGAGAGAATGAGAGAGACAGAGAGCACATGAGAGGGGGGAGGGTCAGAGGGAGAAGCAGGCTCCCTGCCGAGCAGGGAGCCCGATGTGGGACTCGATCCCGGGACTCCAGGATCATGACCTGAGCCGAAGGCAGTCGCTTAACCAACTGAGCCACCCAGGCGCCC
>NW_027983655.1:0-203 GCF_054177405.1 Leptonychotes weddellii
ATGCGGGACTCGATCCCGGGACTCCAGGATCATGACCTGAGCCGAAGGCAGTCGCTTAACCAACTGAGCCACCCAGGCGCCCCTGTGCTGGTTTTTTATGAATGAATGAAGACGTTACCTATCAAATCAAGAAATGAATGACTGACTGTGGTCTTCAGCACTACTAAAGATTTGTTGAATAAGGACATCTTATTCACACTGAT
>NW_027983656.1:0-203 GCF_054177405.1 Leptonychotes weddellii
AGCTTAGGAGATGCTCCTCTACTCAAGCTTTGAGATGATTATAGCTCTGGCTGACATCTTGATTATACCCTTGTTGAGAGACCCTAACCAAAGATACCCAGCCAAGCCACACCTGGATTCCTGAACCACAGGAACTGTGAGATAACAAATGTTTGTTGTTTCAGGAAGCTAAATTTTGGAACAATCTGTTACACAGCAACAGA
>NW_027983657.1:0-12246 GCF_054177405.1 Leptonychotes weddellii
CGCTGTGAATTTTGCAGGACTGTTGAATCTCAGATCTGTACCTCTGAGACAAATAATGCAAGATATGTTAAGAAAAAAAAAAGAAGAAGAAGGTAGCGGGAGGGGAGGAATGAAGCGGGGGAAATCGGAGGGGTGGATGAACCATGAGAGACGATGGACTCTGAAAAACAAACTGAGAGTTCTAGAGGGGAGTGGGTGGGAGGATGGGTTGGCCTGGTGGTGGGTATTGAGGAGGGCACGTTCTGCATGGAGCACTGGGTGTTGTGCACGAACAATGAATCATGGAACACTTCATCTAGAACTAATGATGTAATGTATGGCGATTGACATAAGAATAAAAAAAAAAAAAACAGTAGGCTATTAGTAGTTAGATTTTTGGAGTCAAAAGTTTTATGTGTATTTTTGACTACGTGGGGGTCTGATGTCCCTAAACTTCACTGTGTTCAAGCATCAACTGTACACTTGAGGCCACTATGCTGTGTGATAAGTCAGAGAAAGACAAATACCACTTGATCACACATATATGTGGAATCCAAACAACAAAACAAACAAAAAAACAAGCTCAGACATGCAGAGAACAGACTGATGATAGCCAGGGAGGGGACAACTGACTACAGTATATAATATATACTATTGACTATATAAAGTTATATAAATAACTGTATAACTATAACTTATATAATATATTTTTTATTTTTTTATTTTTTAAAGATTTGATTTATTTGAGAGAGAGAGAGACAGAGATAGTGACAGAGACAGAAAGAGAGAGAGCACAAGTGGGGAGGAGAGGGAGAAGGAGACTCCCCGTTGAACAGGGAGCCCGATGCGGGGCTCAATCCCAGGACCCCGGGATCATGACCTGAGCCGAAGGCAGACGCTTAACTGACTGAGCCACCCGGGCGCCCCTATATTATATAATATTGGCTGTAATATATATATATACATGTGTGTATGTGTGTATATATGTATATAATATATATATATATAGTCAGTCAGATTCTAAATAGAATTGAAAGCAGAGTCCAAGATCAGAGGACTATATAAGTATCGACTATAGTTAACAATACCATATTATTTGAAAGTTGCTAAGACAGTAGATCTTAAATATGAAAAAAAAAATTGTGTAACTATGCATGATGACGAATGTTACCTAGACGTTATGGTGATCATTTTGCAGTGTATACAAATATTGAATCATTATGTCATACAACTGAAACTATTATAATGTTATAAGTCAATTATACCTCAATAAAAATAATCCAGAAAAGTAACATAATGTTTTGTATTAATTAGCCACCTAACAGAACTCTATAATACTTATTCCCAAATTTTTTTGCAGCATCCTCTTTGCCTTTTTATGACACACTTTTATAATATCATTTTCTATAGAAAAAATGGAAAAATAATTTAGTCTATCCTCGGATACATTGATTGTTATTTTTATTTTAAAAATTTTATCATTGATAGTTTATAAAAGTTGCTTTCAGCTTCACAATTCTTTCCTGGTAATGACAAGAAAATTGCTGACATTACTGTCAAATTTCAGAAAGTCTGTATTGAGTGTCTTTCCTATGAGAGCTGTAGGGTTTCAGAGCATTCCAAGTTTTCTTCACAGTAACTAATGGTTAAAGTTAATAAAAAACGGACATCATTCAGTAGCCAGTTAGTCTTGGGTATCCTTTAGAGACAATTATGACTTTTCTGTTACTGTCACCGATATCTATGCTCCAGGTCAAATCAACCAGGAATGAAGAAGGACCTCTGTAGATGCAGTTGGGCAAGCTCATGTCAGTCGAGGGAACAGCATGGAGAAGAGCATAGGCTGGCAAAGGCAGAGAGTCTGGAGTTCATGCACAAGCCGACAGCAGGTGTACAAGAAGCCCAGAGTCTCACAGGGAGGTGTGATACCGTGTCAAGTACTGGCAAATGGTTGAGGACAGACCAGCTTGACCTTAAGTTAAGAAGTTGATGGGTCACTAAACTATGAAAAGCAATAAAGGGTAGTTTTTAGATCACTACCATTGGAGTCAGATGAACCTCAATTTAAACCCCACCACTCCCTAGCCGGTGGAAGCCAGCTACCAAAAGATTGACTACATAGAGAAGTGTTTGCAAAGCACATAAATATATCCCATTGCTATGGACTGAATGTTTGTGCCCCCGCCCCATTCCTATGTTGAAATCCTAACCTCCAATGTAATAGTATTAGGAGTGGGGGCCTTAGGGAAGTAATTAGGTCACGAGGGTGGAGTCCTCATAAGTGAGTCTAGTGCCCTTGTAATAGAGACCCCAGAGGGCTCCCCTGTCCCTTCCGCCATGTGAGGACACACTTAGAGTCTGCGACTCAGAAGAGAGACCTCACCCCACCACGCTGGCACCCTGAGCTCCGACTTCCAGCCTCCAGAACTGTGAGAAATAAACTTGGGTTTTTTTAAGCTCCCTAGTCTGTGGTGCATTGTCATAGCAGTCCGGGCAGACTAAGGCACTCCTGAAACCTCAACGTATGCCCAGTTCAATGTCCCTGAGCCAGACTCCAAATAAGCCACAGCCACTCCAGTGGCACTAACCAGAAGGGAAGTGAGACGAAGAACAGGCTGAGTGGAAAAAGGCAGCATCTTAATCAATGCCTGCGAACACATCTGACTTTTGCACATTTTACAAAAGCAAATGACCATGGGAACACATTGCTAACGTTCCTCCCAGCCCTCGGTGCATTTTGGTGGTGAGAACCATAACCACAGCCTTCTGGCAGTAGGAACCAGAGCCATTTCCCTGGCTCGCAGGCGCTTAGGAAGGAGGACCCCGAGTGCTGCTCAGGCTAACTCTGGGCAGTGCCCAGCTAGGCAGCTCTGGGAAGGAGGAATTCCCACCCACCGGTGTGAGAGAGGAAAAGCTGGAAGCTTCCATGCAGATGATCAGTTAAATACAGCGGACTCGTTGGGCAGCCTATCGCAGCACTGACATGCCAGGGCTTGGTCAGACTCTGAAGATTAAAAGATGTTAAGATTGCCCTTGCCTTGTAAAGGGCACACTCAGGGCTGGCAAACGCAGACTCCTCCAGAAGCCTGGGCAGGGGAACTGACAAGGTGGGGCAGATGTGGCAGTGAGCACTGTGGCTTCCTCAGCTCTGGTCAAGTATTGCTGAGTGACAGGACTGACCTCATGGTCAAGTCACCAGTCCGGGTGCACAGGGCTCTACGCTCAGAAGGGCCCCACATTTGGATTGTAATGCTCTTAATATAATTGCTTATTATCCTAGCTTTGAATTTGTGTTTTGTAATGAAGTCTGATGGGACAAGGGAGGTGGCCCTGGGAACCTGCAGCCTCAGCTCACAGATGGCTATCACCTCCCCACCCCTGTACTCCCCTAACTTCCCAGGGCTAACCTGGCCTCTCCCGCCAGGACTACCGCTGCTCCTCTTCCCCTGGGGGGCAACCAAGCCACATCATCAGGAGAGGGGCATCCAATGTTCTTCCTCCTCCACATTCACCTTCACTATCCACCCTCGGTGGGTCCTGGGTTTGCGCACCAGGAAGGTCGGGGTCTCAGACAGGGACACGCAGAGACCTTACCCACCCTGAGCTGGCAATATCACAGTGCATTCAGCAGGTGAGTCACTGCAGGGGAGCCTCTCCCACACCCTCAATCCAGGAATCGAGTGTGACCCAGTGTGGAGGCTGCCATCTCACAGGGGGCATTGTCCACAGTGGTCGGGCATCAGGCCACGGCAAGGGGAGACTGGCTTTCCTAGCCTGGTTGGGACACCATGCATACCCAGGCTGTAGTAGAGGGGACGCTGCAGCAGGGGGGCCATGCTCATCCACTCTCCATGCAGAGCCCCTGTGCCTGTGACGGTCTATCCTAGCCCCACAGGAGGCTCTGCAACCCAGGGGAACACAACATAGCAAGTGAAAAGCACCATCAAAGGTCCAGAGAGAGACAGCAGAAGAAAGGATAAAGTTTCACATACGAATACTTTCATGGTACTTTGCGCCTGTTTTTTGCACCAGGGGCCCTACATTCTCCTTGTGCACTGGGACCATGCAAACCATATAGCGGGTCCTGCTCTGTGGGGATACACGTTGAGTGTTGTCAGATTTCTGACCTACTGAAAAGAGGTGAAAACTGGAATTCTTTTTGTTGGTCTCTGACACTAAATGTTGGCAGTAATTTTTTTTTAAACATTGTAGAGGCCACAAACCCCAAACACTAACTGAATTGATCATTTTTGGATACATATTGGGCCATTTGGGTTTGCTCCTTTAAAAATGCATATTCATACTTATTTTCCATTTTTATGGGTTGTTTTGGTATTTCAACTTGTAAGACATTTTATTATTATATTATCAATGCTCTATCTTCCATATGTACTTAAAATCTCTATTCATAATTTTTCTTTTGGCTCTGTTTCAACATCTCTAAAAGATACAAAGAATAGAAAGTATTATTTTTTTCTTTTGAAGCTTCTGAGTTTTCTGTCTTTAATCTATTTGATCTCTTACAACCTCTAGGTTATAAAGATGATCCACAAAATATTTTTCTGAAGTTTATATTGCTTTATTTTTTAATTTTTATTTATTTATTTTGTTTTATTTTTACATTAAAGTTTTTAATACAATGGAAATTTACTTTGGTCTATGGTGTGAGGCAGGATCAACTTCTTTTTCTTATTAAAGGAGAGCCAGTCTTACCTACACCATTTATTAAATAAAATTGTTCTTTCCCATGGAGTTGGAGATCCCTCTGTTATACATCAAATGCTCATATATGCCAGGCTTTATCTATTTCTGTTCCACTGATATACCTGTATATTCTTAGGCTAAATCCATACTGTTTTTATTATAGTGACTTTAGGGTATGCACTACTATCTGGTGAAGTAATTCCTCTTCATAATTTACTTGATTCTTGAACATTTATTGTTTCATATAATAAGCTTTAACATAATTTTTCCCAAGTTTAAGAAAAGGCCATTAGGATTCTAACTGGAATTGCATTAAATTTCTATATTAATTTAGGGATACTTAGCATTTTTGTGATTTTCAGTTTTTCCATTAAAGAGCATGGATAGCTTTCATCTATTCAGATCTTGTGCTATATTTAGATGTGATATAAAAACATATTTTCTATATTTTTCCTGTTAAATCTATCTCAAGTATTTTATAATTTTATTGCTATTAGGATGAAGCCTTCCCCACCCACTTCTATTGCTATGTTACTATTGCAAGAGTAGAGTAGGTCATTGAATTCTGTGTGTTTATCTTGTGTCCAGCCAACTTACCAAGTTACAGTAAGTTCTTTTTCCCTGGAGCATCAGAGGGTTGGTTTTTTTTTTTTTTTAAGATTTTATTTATTCATTTGAGACACAGAGATACAGAGAGAGAGAGAGAAAGCATGAGCAGGGAGAGAGGCAGAGGCAGAGGGAGAAGCAGGCTCCTCGCTGAGCCAGGAGCCGGATGTGGGGCTCGATCCCAGGACCCTGGGATCATGACCTGAGCTGAAGGCAGACGCTTAACCATCTGAGCCACCCAGGCGCCCCAGCATCAGAGGTTTATACAACTTATTCTATTTTTGTATTTTTTGCATTCATTGTATATTTCTCAATTATATCACCAGTGAGGAATCATTTTTTTGTTTTTATTGTTTTTTTGTTTTCATGTTTTTATTTCATTCTCTCTAGTTCCTCTGAAACAATAACAAATGAAAATAATCTTGTTCCAATGGAAATGGCTTTAGCTTCTCACCATTTTGAACTTCACTACTCAATATGGTTAGGTAGCCACTTACTATAAGTGATTACTTAAACTTATATTTAAATTATTAAGCCTAAATAAAATTAAGAATACAGTTCCTCAGTCCTACTAGTCACACTTCAAGCTCTCAATAGCCACGTGAGCTGGTGACTACCATGCTGAACAGCAGTACAGATACAGAGAATTTCCATCGTCACAGAAAGATCTGTTTGGACAGAGCTTACTTAGAATGATGTTTGCAGTCGATTTTTGGTATGTGGTGTTTACCTTAAGTAGTTTCTTTCTATTCTTTTTGTTCAGTTGTTACTAAGAATGACAGCTGAATTCAGTCAGCATCTTTGATAAGATCATTTTTCCCTTTAAATTATTTGTAAAGATTCAAGGTTGTCTTGTACGGTTTTTAATGGGATTTCATCTGTATAAGCGTATGGAGGGCCTTTAGTAGGTTGCACTTTCAGGCTGTCTTTTGGAAACACCCCTCTCTAACAGTTGGCTCACACCCCCTACATCTCATTATTTGTCATAATATTTCCCCACACTGCCCTCTTGGCTAAAGCAGGCAGCAGGCTTGCTCTGTAGAGAGAGAAACCTGGTTTTCCCAGGGTACAAGGCTGCATTCTGTTTTCCAGGTTTGACTCTTTTTGAAGAAAATATTAAGGCACTCTCTGAATTCTTCTGTTCCCCATCTTCTTTTTCTTTCTTTTTTTTTTTTTTCAGGCTTTCCACTTAGAATTCCCAGAATTCTGACTGCTACACTATGTCTCTGGGTTGATGCTTTTCAGTATAATTGTACATCATATCTGCATAAGTTTTTAAAATAATAGCAATGGTAAACTCTTATGTAGTATTTACTGTACTGTAGGAAGTGTTCTAAATTATACACACACAAACAAAATACAAATGTTTATCTGTATAATACATAATAATAATTTATATCATTTTCTGTAATATATATTAACTCATTTAATCCACATAAAACCCCCTGTGAGTTATATAATATTATGATACTTATTTTATTATTGAAAATAACTGAGGCAAACAGAAGTTTAATAACGTGCTCAAGGTTACCCAGCCTAAGTGGCAGAGTGGGATTTTGAACCCAGGTGATGCAAAGCATTTTCCTATATGCTCTTTCATTCGATTCTGTTAATGTTCATGAGGGCTATTTTTAGTTTGCGTGAGGAAACTGATCCTCAGAGACATTAAGTAATTTTCCCAAACTCACTCAGCCAGTGAACTCAGTGTTTCTTCATCTACTGTATCACATGGACTTTTCCACATAAGAACAACCCTGTCAACTATAAAACACACCAAAGTAGAGTAAGGGCTTGGAGTACAAGGATGGCTTATTGTAGGATCCACCCTAGTCGGGCACTTGGAACTCTGGGAGAAGGAAAATCGAAAGCACTAACATTGTTAGCACACTGGATGCCCACAGGCTGCCCTTCAGCTTCAGCATCCTGCAGGCCAAGATTGAGGAGTGCTGTGCCCGCCGGAAGGCAACTGAGCACAGTGGGCAGCAACAGCCACCGCAGAAACACTGTAGTGGGTGGGGCTGTGGAGGCTGCTGGGGACGGACTTGTGTTTGCCTCTGTGCGAGGCCTCCTGGGGATACTGAGGGCAGAGAGAGAGACATCTTACATGGACCTAAAAGTCCTGCATCAGCAAGTTGGGGAAGTGAGGGTCCCCAGTGTGGGGATTAATGCAGTGTGAACTTGCTTCTACCCCAAACCTGATGAGCTTAAGGGGCAGTGGGCCACAGGTATAACAGCAGATACAATACAGGGAAAGCTGTCTTATCATTTCTACTGTAGTGTCCCAAGATATAAGTAAGGTGGAGAGATTCTGATGGTGGATGGAGAAGGGTATCACAGAAACTCACAGAGGGGAGATGAATGATATCACAGGAGCTGAATCCTAGGGGGATAGTGTTCACAAGGTTTGGGGAAGTAAGGGGACATTATGTGCAGGGGGAGAATTGATGCCTCTGAAGAGAAAACAATATATAGTTTGGGAAAGGTTACATCATATGGAGGAGAGCACAGGAAGCGTGGTGGGAAATGGGGCAAGAGGAGAGTGGAAATGCTGATTGAGGCAACTGCGAAGATCCTTGAATACTCTATGAAGAAGCTCAGCTTGAGAAGGCCAACAGGATAAATCCCTGTTGTACATGGTAAGTAACAGGATCAGATTCTCTAGTCAACTGTTCTCAGAGTTGAGTGTGCATTGGAATCACCCAGAGGGTTTCTGATTCAGGAAGTCTGGCCTGGGATCTGGAGATTTGCATTTCTAACATGCGCCAGGTGATACTGATAGGACCGGTCTAGGGACCGCTTTTTGAGAACCACTGACATAATCCATGGGGTTTGGAAAAGAGACCACAGACAGGGAGGCCAATGCAAAGCTTGTCCTTTACTAGGGATTTCACTAACACTGAAGGTCTAGAAAAGGGAATGATTTGTCAGCCATTTCTAGGGTAGGATGAACATTTCTTGGTGACCAACTGAATGTGAGGAATAAGGGAGATGGGATGGGCAGTTGGAAGATGACTCTGAGGTTTGAATGTAATTGAGGATATGGGTGGTGAAGCCACGAACTGAGATATAGAATACAGGAAGAGAAATCATTTTAGGGAAGAATCAAGGACAGTGCCAAGGTAGGAGAGATGAGGGCAACAAGGTGAGGCACCGACCAAGTTCATTCTGAACACGTTGAGTGTAAGGCAGGGGTGTCCAGGGAAATAGTCAACAGGAAATGGGAAAATCACGAAGCAAACCAGGACAGAGCTATAGATTAGGGAGTTAGCCCTACGCAGAGCCTGAGTAATGCCATGGGAATGGTTGGAGTTTTGAGGGATGAAATTTATAGTGAGAAGAGAAGAGGGGCATGGATAGATCCTTGGGGGATGTTATGGAGTGAACTGTGTTCCTCCCCAAAAGATATTCCATGCCCTAACCTTAAGCCCCATGACCTTATCTGGGAATAGGATGTTGGCAGATGTAAATCAAATTAAGATGAGGTCATACTGGGTTAGGATGGGCCCTGAATCCGATGCTTGATGTCTTTATAAGAGAAAGGAAAGCAATATTTGAATACAGACACAGAGAAGAAGGCCATGCAATGATGTAATGAAGGAGTGACATAGCTACAAGCCATGCCTTGCCAGGAATGCCGGAGATTGCCAGGAGGCACAAGAGGCTGGAGAGAGGCATGGGACAGATTCTCCTTCAGAGAAGCATGGCCCTGCTGACCCCTTGAGTTAGGACTTTCAGCTTCCAGAACTGTGAGACAAATTCCTACTATACTAAGCCACCCAGTTTGTGGCACTTTGTTCTGGCAGCCCACGGAAGCTAATGTAGGCAGCAGCAATGTCTCAGGGGTGGAGGAAGAGGAGCTGCAGGAAAACGAGAGGGGGAGGGGCAGCTGAGTCAAGGGCGAAGAGTCTATCAAAGTTTGGCAAGTAGATTTTTGCAGAGGACAGGTAGGAGAGGAAACTAGATTTCTAGGAGTTGGAGAATACATAAAAGACAAGGATGTTGTAAAAGTTAATGCAGACTACTCTATCAAAAAGTTTTGAAAGGAAAAAATTGAGCCCTCTCAATGTGAGGAGGGAAAGCACCCCCAGCCTGGGCACCAGCACCAGTTGAGTGTTGTAGAGAGCCGCTGGACTAAAGGTACTGCCCCAGATGAGAACAGTTTAGACAGGGGTGGCCCTACACTTACTCTCCAAAGAGTTCATGACATTGTCCAGTCAATCAGTACTGAAATTGATAGAATGTTCTATGTATCTCCTTCCTATTTTTCCCATGCTCCCATTTAGAAGTTTCTTTGTTCAAACTTCCGACATTTTCAAATTGATGTTTCCGTGAGAACTTCCCAGAATCCTCGTCTCATGCAGAAAGACTGTCCTATGTCACAGAAAGGGTCTTCTTCCATCAAGAGAGTCAGAAACGGTAGTACAATGTCAGCGTAACTTGTGTGGCCAACACGGGGACCCTTGCCAGAGTCCCGGCCGCAAGCAGACCTTATCGGTGGGGACCGTTCAGCACGAAGGGCTTTTGCTGGCATGCGTCCCCGTCTACCACCAGTTTTGTGGTCTCCAACACGACCCATCACCTTACTTCATGTTCCCAGTTCTGTTGTGGCTGCTACTGTGGCATGTTTTGGTGGCAGGAATAAAATCTTGAGAAGGAAGAGAGCCATTCATGGTGAAGATCTGGCAGGTAAAGAGGACAAGCCCAAGGGGGTCCAATGTGGACCCCAGCCTCACCAAGCACTAAACTACCTGCATGAGTTGTCCACAGAGGACAACATCTGAAAGGCTAAAACGGTGGCTCATAGCGGGCTGATTGTGCTCGTCCTCCTGACCGTGGCCTAGTCTGGCCATGGAGCTCACAGTAGCTGCTGTCTTGAATTCCCTGGGGAGAAAAAAACCGACATTTCCCCCTTTACTGGGCAGTGTCTTAGGCTCCGAGCTCCTCCCGTCCACCCGCCCCGGAAAAGGCTCGTGCAAACTCCAGGGCCCTGTGGAAGCCAGGTGGGTTTGAACTCTGGCAATCCTTATTACCAAGCCTGGTGGGATTAACCTGGATCTTTGCAAATAAGCATGGCACCAAGCTGTGAAAATATTTGCTAAATTAAGCTTTAGTTAGCCTGTATTGACCTCCTTTGCTCTCTACTCTTTTTTAAAATACCAAAAACAGGGGCACCTGGGTGGCTCAGTCGGTTAAGCATCTATCTGCCTTCGGCTCAGGTCATGATCCCAAGGTCCTGGGATCGAGCCCCACATCGGACTCCCTGCTCAGCGGGGAACCTACTTCTCCCTTTCCCTCTTCCTCTCTCTCCGGCTTGTGCTCTCTCTCTCTCTCGCTCTCTCAAATAAATAAATAAAATCTTAAAAAATAAGTAAGTAAATAAATAAAACATCAAAAACAAGACCAATCAGTCCAAGTAACAAAATCCTTCATCCTATCTAAAATAGTGTAAAGATGATTATGTGAATTCTGAGCAGTGATAATTATTACAATAATCAGAGAAGGGACTATTGTATTGATTCCTTAAGCAATGCACCGAGTGCTTCGCTAACTTATCTCCTTAGGTCCTCAAAGGAGTCCCAGTGAGGTAGCAACTGACAAGATCCCAGTGAAGTGCTTCTGTTGCCCCAATTCACGCTAGTTCCTGAAAGGGTTTCCAAGTCACATTCCCATAAACAGTAACAGTTACGAAGGGCAACCAGCATTTACATAGGTAAAATTGATACATTTGATTTCTATATTCGAATAGATACTTATTGAACAGTGGACTTTGGCAGTGGAGTTTGAAGCAAAGACCTTCCGCTGCAGAAAATGGTCAAAGGCAGTGGTGAAAGATGGTGTGAGCAGAGGAGGAAGAGAAGAGGCAGGTCTGCAGCAGGACAGAAGGGGACCTGAACCTACAGAGGAGTAGCAGATGCTGGGCAAGACCCCTTGGACCAGGAGCCCTTGGTCCTGACTAGCGAGGGCCCCCCGTTCATCCCTGGAAGATGCAGCCGGATCAGAAGGCCTGCCATAGGGGGGCCCTGAGGTCGTTGTCTCTTTGGCCTTACCATAAATGCCCCCCACCTCTCTTTCTTGAATAATTTTTGTGGGTTTTTGGCCCCTTAAAATCAATAGGCCTTGACAAAAGTACCTAAAGTACCATAAAATCTGAAAAAATTATGTATGTCTGAAAAATACCTTCAAGACTGTCCATTCCAACCTGTTTATTTTAGGACGAGACCTGAGGCCCAGAGATGATAAGTGATGTTCTCAGGCCACAAAGCTCGTATTTAGTCTAGATTCCTCTGGTGTGGCACTCTTTCTAAGATGTCACAATGCCTCTCACTTGGAACAGTGTTGTTAAACACACAGAAGGACCGAGAGTTGTAAAACTACACTGGTATCACTTTTCTAGACTAGAGAACAGAGTAGCTCTATGTCTCTATATTCCATTTGGATCTCAGGAATTAGGAATTGATAACCATTTCTTATTGTTCTAAACTGTATTTTTTAGAATGCCAGATGGCTTAGAAAAAAGAGATGGTTTTCTACCACTCTGTACCCATTTTTTAAAAATTTTATTTTATTATGTTATGTTAATCACCATACATTACATCATTAGTTTTTGATATAGTGTTCCATGATTCTTTGTTTGCATATAACACCCAGTGCTCCATTCAATACGTGCCCTCTTCAATACCCATCACCAGGCTAACCCATCCCCCCACCCCCCTCCCCTCTAGAACCCTCAGTTTGTTTCTCAGAGTCCATAGTCTATCATCGTTCGTCTCCCCGTCCGATTCCCCCTCTTCATTTTTCCCTTCCTACTATCTCCTTCTTCTTCTTCTTCTTTTTTTTTAAACATATAATGTATTATTTGTTTCAGAGGTACAGGTCTGTGATTCATCAGTCTTACACAATTCACAGCGCTCACCATAGCACATACCCTCCCCAATGTCTATCACCCAGCCACGCCCA
>NW_027983658.1:0-1066 GCF_054177405.1 Leptonychotes weddellii
GATTTTGGATGTAAATTTTTCTGTATCTATTGATATTATAGGATTTTTCCTCTTTAGCCTGTTGATGTGAGGGATTACATTAATTGATTTTCAAATGTTGAACCAGCCTTGAATAACCTAGAATAGATCCTACCTGGTCATGGTATATAATTCTTTTTATACATTATTAGTTTTGATTTGCTAATGTTTTCTTGAGGGTTTTGCATTTATATTAATGAAAAATATTAGTCTGTTTCCTTTCTTGTAATGTCTTTGTATAGTTTTGGAATTAGTGTAATGGCCTCATAGAGTAAGTTAGGAAGTGCTCCCTCTGCTTCTGTTTTCTGGAACAGATCATAGAGAATTGATGTCATTTTCCCCTTAAGTATTTGGTAGAATTCATTAGTGAAACTATTTGGGTGTGGTGCTTTTTGTTTTGGAAAGTTATTAATTATTTATTCAGTTCCTTTGATTAATATAAACCTAACCAGATGATCTATTTCTCCTTGTGTGAATTTTGGTAGATTGTGTTTCAAGGACTTAGTCCATTTCATCTAAGTTATCAAATTTGTGGGCATAGGTTTGTCCATAATATTCATTTATCCTTTCAGTGTCCATGGCATCAGCTGTGATGGTACCTCTTTCATTTCTGATATTAATAATTTGTGTCTTCTCTTTTCTTGGTTGGCCTGACTAGGGGCTTATCTATTTTATTAATCTTTTCAAAGAACCAACTTTTGGTTTTGTTGATTTTTCTCTATTTTTTCCTGCTTTCCATTTTATTGACCTTTTTCTGCTTATTTTGGATTTAATTTGCTCTTTTTTCCCCCCTATTTTCCTAAGTTAGAATATTGGTGTTATCTTTTTCTTTTTTCAATATGTGCATACAGTTCTATACTGTTCCCTCTAACTACTACTCTTGCTCTATCCCACAAATGTTTTTTAAATTCTCATTTAATTCAAAAGTTTTTCAGTTTCTTAAGATTTCTTTAATTCTTGTGTTATTTTTAAGTGTGTTGTTTAATCTCCAAATATTTTGGGATTTTCTAGCTATTTTTGTGTTAGTATTTTTTCATTTAATTCCTTC
>NW_027983659.1:0-203 GCF_054177405.1 Leptonychotes weddellii
GCTCGATCCCAGGACCCTGCGGGGACCTGGGTGGCTCAGTCATTAAGCATCTGCCTTCGGCTCAGGTCATGGTCCCGGGGTCCTGGGATCGAGCCCCGCATCGGGCTCCCTGCTCGGCAGGAAGCCTGCATCTCCCTCTCCCACTCCCCCTGCTTGTGTCCCCTCTCTCGCTGTGTCTCTGTCAAATAAATCAAATCTTTATT
>NW_027983660.1:0-203 GCF_054177405.1 Leptonychotes weddellii
TCTATCTCTTAATTTCAAGTCGTGGTAGACGTGGTTGCCCATGCAGAAAACATGACAGGAAACTGAAGACAGATTTTTTTTAGTGTGAATCAACTTATCTAAACCTCCCTCTCCCAGACTGAAACAGACCTCATCACACACAAGAAATGCGACTGAGCAAATAAATTAAAAAAAATTAAAACAATGGAATCAGAGATAGTTTT
>NW_027983661.1:0-203 GCF_054177405.1 Leptonychotes weddellii
TCACTCTATTTTCCTATTGTACTCTCTATCCCTCCAGATTGTTAGATTCTGTAAGTTCACCAAACGCCCTTTCATTCATTGATATTTGTCTGTTAATTCACAGTTTCTCTCTCTCTCTGGGATACAGTTTTTGCCTTCATCCTGGGCAAATTCAACATCCATGCTGACTAATCATATAACAGCCTGTCATCTCTGATCTATAG
>NW_027983662.1:0-203 GCF_054177405.1 Leptonychotes weddellii
TCTTTTCATTGTTTTATTATGAAAAATTTCAAACATACAGAAAAGTTGAAATAATAGTAACCTACCATCTCAATTCCACAATATTGACCTGTCTTTGAAATACTCTTATTTAACTAAAATCTAGAACAGCAAGATTTCTGTATATTTTTCAACAGTTTTTCATCACCAGCTTACCAAACACGGGAGACACAATAAATATGTGT
>NW_027983663.1:0-203 GCF_054177405.1 Leptonychotes weddellii
TTTTTTTTTTTTTTAAAGATTTTATTTATTTATTTGACAGAGAGAGACACAGCGAGAGAGGGAACACAAGCAGGGGGAGTGGGAGAGGGAGAAGCAGGCTTCCTGCAGAGCGGAGAGCCCAACGTGGGGCTCGATCCCAGGACCCCGGGATCATGACCTGAGCTGAAGGCAGACGCTTAACGACTGAGCCACCCAGGCGCCCC
>NW_027983664.1:0-203 GCF_054177405.1 Leptonychotes weddellii
CACGTTCTGCATGGAGCACTGGGTGTTATGCACAAACAATGAATCATGGAACACTTCATCTAAAACTAATGATGTAATGTATGGGGATTAACATAAGAATAAAAAAAAAAAAAGAAACACCCAAAGACAACAAGGAAAAAAAAAAAGAAAAGAAAAGAAAACAGCGAGTGGTGAGCTGGGAAAGGAGGGGCCAGGGCAAGTGT
>NW_027983665.1:0-203 GCF_054177405.1 Leptonychotes weddellii
TTTTAAAATGCCATTACCAACTGAGAGTAGAAAGAAGACACTAAATTTTTGGTTAATCAAATTTTATTTGATAAAATTTCAAATTCCTCTTGAAAATCTGGAAGACATTACTGTATCAGGCCTGCTGTCCTACATGGAAACCAGTGAAGAGTTGTACATTATCTATCTATCTATCTATCTATCTATCTATCTATCTATCTATC
>NW_027983666.1:0-203 GCF_054177405.1 Leptonychotes weddellii
CAGGCAGAATTATCTTCCACGGTAACAACAGTTAATTTATGAGTGCTTACTAGACACCAGGTTCTGTTCTGATTCTATCTTTCATACAACCCTCCTCTGGCACAGGTCCTGTTAAAACGCCCATTTTGTAGACAAGAAAAACTGAAGCTCAGGAGAGTTCAGACCCTTGGCCAAGGCCAGGGAACAGGAAAGTGGCAGAACCG
>NW_027983667.1:0-203 GCF_054177405.1 Leptonychotes weddellii
GCCATTGGGTTGCCGTTTACCTTCAGTTTTTTCCTTTGGCGTTTGGGATGGCTTATTTTGTTGCTTCATGTCTTTTTTCCATTTAAAATGTTTGAGTCTGTACATAGTTTTGAAATTGGATTATGTGTTCGTTGTTGTTTAGTTTGCATTTTTGTCAAATTGTGGTTTTGAAGGTTCATTTGGAACTTACTGTTATTCTATAA
>NW_027983668.1:0-203 GCF_054177405.1 Leptonychotes weddellii
AGCACTGCAGAGGGCCTCGTGTGGTCAAGAAGGCAGAATCCCAGCCACGTTCTTTCATTGTCCAGCAGAGTCTCTCCAGGAGCCGGGAGACCAGACCGTTTCCCCCCACCGCCCCAGGGCAGATTGCCCACGGCCACTGCCCTGCTTTCTCTGCTGGCTTCCGGGGTTCCTGGGGACCTGGAGTCCTATGCTCAGCTTAGAGA
>NW_027983669.1:0-1065 GCF_054177405.1 Leptonychotes weddellii
ATGGACATCTTGGCTCTTTTCATAGTTTGGCTATTGTGGACATTGCTGCTATAAACATCGGGGTGCACGTACCCCTTCGGATCCCTACATTTGTATCTTTGGGGTAAATACCTAGTAGTGCAATTGCTAGGTTATAGGGTAGCTCTATTTTCAACTTTTTGAGGAACATCCATACTGTTTTCCAGAGTGGTTGCACCAGCTTGCATTCCCACCAACAGTGTAGGAGGGTCCCCTTTTTCCGCATCCTCACCAACATCTGTCGTTTCCTGACTTGTTAATTTTAGCCATTCTGACTGGTGTGAGGTGGTATCTTAATGATTTTTTTCAATGAGAGTTTTTTGGACTTGAAAAGGTGGGAGAGCATGGTCTGTCTGGTCTATCCTGTTTGTTTTATTGATGGGCAAGCTGAGGCACAGAGCAGAAGGGTGACTTGCCCAAGGTCACAGTGCATGAGGGACAGACTGAGACTGGGATTCTGGGCAGCCATTTTTTTTTTCACAAACAGATCCTTGGGGAGGAAGCATCCATTGAGCTGTCGTGGGGCTGGGCAGTGCTGAGCAGTGGCCCTTGGGACTTGTGTCACAGCCCTTAGCTCACCTGTGTGGTGGACATTTCCAGGCAACTTAGACTCAGGCCACAGCATCCATGTCAAGCACAAGTGATGAGGCTTTTTGCTTTCTGCTGGGACGGCAGTCCTGGCCCGTGGGGCAACCATCACCCCGGGGTCAACCCTCAACAGTGCAGTGCTGGATCTGGGACTCTGAGATCCTGAGAGGTCCGCAGGGCAATTGAGCCCCTGTCCACAGCAGTGACCATGACAACCACCCTTCACCTGGCCCTCGCTCATCCCCATCTTGCCGAACAGGTATTAAATAAGTAGATATTATTAAATAAGCAGTTCGTGTAGTATGCCAGATGGTGCTACCAGCTAAGGGTAAAGTGAACAGAATTTGGGAGGTGGAGAGTAACAGGGGAGGGTGGCCATGAACAGAGACCTGAGGGAGCCCCAGGGCTGTCTGCAGGAAGCTGAGTGGAAATGAATGCAAACACCCCCAAGTGGGAGGG
>NW_027983670.1:0-203 GCF_054177405.1 Leptonychotes weddellii
AACCCCCGGTCTAGACTCAAGAAAGTAATAGAGAAAATTAACAATGTAGTTCAACTTAACTTTGTGTCAAGCCTGTAGCCTTTATATTGTAAACAGCACAAAACGTTGAGGAATAACTGTATTTGTAAACCACGGTCGAAGAAGTTGCTCAACATCAGTGATGAAATTCTGAAGTCTTTTGGGCTTCATTTCTGTCTTAATGT
>NW_027983671.1:0-203 GCF_054177405.1 Leptonychotes weddellii
TATTTATTTATTTATTATTTATTTATTTATTTATTTTTAGGATGTGAATCACATAGGGTGAAATTTTAGGACTAAATAGATCAGTGAAGGGTAGATTCTCACTCTGAGTTGTCTGTTCTATTTCTCTTTTCTGACTTTGGTGAGGTAACTAGGAGATATATATATATATATATATATATATATATATATATATATATATATAT
>NW_027983672.1:0-203 GCF_054177405.1 Leptonychotes weddellii
AGTGGAGAGGGAGAAGCAGGCTTCCCGCGGAGCAGGGAGCCCGATGCGGGGCTGGATCCCAGGACCCTGGGATCGTGACCTGAGCTGAAGGCAGACGCCCAATGACTGAGCCACCCAGGTGCCCCACCTCAAGCTACTTTTAAGTGAAAGCTCCCCATGGTTCCACCAAGCAGAGGTCATCATGGCTAGAGGACCTGGGACAC
>NW_027983673.1:0-203 GCF_054177405.1 Leptonychotes weddellii
TTTTTTTTTTTTTTTTTAAAGATTTTATTTATTTATTTGAGACAGAGAGAATGAGATACAGAGAGCATGAGAGGGAGGAGGGTCAGAGGGAGAAGCAGACTCCCTGCCGAGCAGGGAGCCCGATGCGGGACTCGATCCCGGGACTCCAGGATCATGACCTGAGCCGAAGGCAGTCGCTCAACCAACTGAGCCACCCAGGCGCC
>NW_027983674.1:0-203 GCF_054177405.1 Leptonychotes weddellii
TTTTTTTTTTTTTTTTAAAGATTTTATTTATTTATTTGAGACAGAGAGAATGAGAGACAGAGAGCATGAGAGGGAGGAGGGTCAGAGGGAGAAGCAGACTCCCCGCCGAGCAGGGAGCCCGATGCGGGACTCGATCCCGGGACTCCAGGATCATGACCTGAGCCGAAGGCAGTCGCTTAACCAACTGAGCCACCCAGGCACCC
>NW_027983675.1:0-203 GCF_054177405.1 Leptonychotes weddellii
TTTGTTAAGACTCAGCTGAAGCATTATCTCTTCAGGGAAATCTTCCCTGACTTTTGTAGGCTGTCTTAGTCCCTCCTTCATCTGTGCTCCTGAAGCATGTGCTGTGAACGTTCAATCTCAATATTGAGGCATATCATTTATCTAGTAGATCACAGGTCCTAAAAACTGGTGTATTTTCATTCAAGCATTGTGATCACCTGCCA
>NW_027983676.1:0-203 GCF_054177405.1 Leptonychotes weddellii
CCCAAAAGACTCCACCCCAAAACTGCTAGAACTCATACAGGAATTCAGTAAAGTGGCAGGATATAAAATCAATGCACAGAAGTCAGTGGCATTCCTATACACCAACAACAAGACAGAAGAAAGAGAAATTAAGGAGTCGATCCCATTTACAATTGCACCCAAAACCATAAGATACCTAGGAATAAATCTAACCAAAGAGACAA
>NW_027983677.1:0-203 GCF_054177405.1 Leptonychotes weddellii
TTTATTTTTTTTAAAGATTTTATTTATTTATTTGAGACAGAGAGAATGAGAGAGAGAGAGAGCACATGAGAGGGGGGAGGGTCAGAGGGAGAAGCAGGCTCCCCGCCGAGCAGGGAGCCCGATGCGGGACTCGATCCAGGGACTCCAGGATCATGACCTGAGCCGAAGGCAGTCGCTTAACCAACTGAGCCACCCAGGCGCCC
>NW_027983678.1:0-203 GCF_054177405.1 Leptonychotes weddellii
ATGAAGTGTTCCATGATTCATTGTTTGTGCATAACACCCAGTGCTCCATGCAGAATGTGCCCTCCTCAATACCCACCACCAGGCTAACCCATCCTCCCACCCCCCTCCCCTCTAGAACCCTCAGTTTGTTTTTCAGAGTCCATCGTCTCTCATGGTTCGTCTACCCCTCCGATTTCCCCCGCTTCATTCTTCCCCTCCCGCTA
>NW_027983679.1:0-203 GCF_054177405.1 Leptonychotes weddellii
GGTGAGCCTGGTGATGGGTATTAAAGAGGGCACGTTCTGCATGGAGCACTGGGTGTTATGCACAAACAATGAATCATGGAATAATACATCTAAAACTAATGATGTAATGTATGATGATTAACATAACAATAAAAAATAAAAAATAAATAAGAAATATAAATTAGAAATGTCAGGAGAAAGAAGAGAAGGACGCTGAGAAGAGG
>NW_027983680.1:0-1065 GCF_054177405.1 Leptonychotes weddellii
GGGACTCAATCCCAGGACCCTGGGATCATGACCTGAGCTGAAGGCAGTCGCTTAACCGACTGAGCCACCCAGGCGCCCCAAAATAACCTTTTTTTTAAAGTAATCCCAACAAGGGGCACCTGGGTGGCTCAGTTGGTTAAGCGTCTGCCTTCGGCTCGGGTCATGATCCCAGGGTCCTGGGATCGAGCCCCGCGTTGGGCTCCCCGCTCAGTGGGAAGCCTGCTTCTCCCTCTCCCACTCCCCCTGCTTGTGTTCCCTCTCTCGCTGTCTCTCTCTTTATTTTATTTAAATAAATAAAATCTTTAAAAAAAATCCCAACAAGAATATCATAACAATTTCTGAGTAGAGTTCATGGGTATGGAAACTGTCTCCTCTGTAAATACTGTTTGTGAATTTCTGGAGTACCATTAAATGTAATACTCAGAATTTGGCATACGTCCAAATCTGAATTCAAATTATGTAACTAAGGAGAAATTTCCTCTTTAGTCCGTGAGGCCATTCATATTCAGAGAACTTATTAAAAGCTCCGTCGATTGGTGAATTTAGGGAAGTTCTGAGTGGTAGAAAAATCCAAATTCTAGGTCCATTTATTCATTCCAGGAACTAGAACTGTTAATTTGAGCCAAAAAAGATGTTTTGTTTTAATGAGTAAATGGGTTTTTACTTGGAATTAACCTGTCTTAAAACAGCCTAAGCATTTCTGGCTTCTGCTTGTCCTGTGGATACGTTGTTTACGTCAGACTGACTTTGCCAGCATTCTCCGGGGTGAATGTCGCCCTTCCAACCCTGCTTTTCTGCTGGGAGAAGCTCTGATGTCCTTCTAGTGCTGGAGGCAAGAGGGAAAGGGACCCTGACTGGTCGTCCACAAGTGTTCCAAGTAGAAGAGCTAGGGGAGGCTGCATATGATTAAGAGCAGTGTCCCAAGATGCCTTCCTTCCTTTTTAAAAATTAAATCCATGTAACAGACCTACTGTGTGCGAGTATTTGTTGAAGAAACAGGTTAGTTTAAAAGAGAGAAATTAAAGAACACAAGACTTCAGTATGGTTGGTAAATGTAGTAACCAC
>NW_027983681.1:0-203 GCF_054177405.1 Leptonychotes weddellii
TCTCTTATATTGAGACTAAAATGAAAGTACCATGAATCAGAGGCTAAGATTCAGACCCCAGCATTATTATATAACATAGAAAAACTATCATTGTGAAAGCAAAGCCCTTATTCCTCAAATAATTTGAGGTATCAGGTTTTTTTTTTAATTTTATTATGTTATGTTAGTCACCATACAATACATCATTGGTTTTTGATGTAGTG
>NW_027983682.1:0-203 GCF_054177405.1 Leptonychotes weddellii
GGGCGCCTGGGTGGCTCAGTTGTTAAGCAACTGCCTTCGGCTCAGGTCATGGTCCCAGGGTCCTGGGATCGAGTCCCATATCGGGCTCTCTCCTCTGCGGGAAGCCTGCTTCTCCCTCTCCCACTCCCCCTGCTTGTGTTCCCTCTCTCACTGTGTCTCTCTCTGTCAAATAAATAAATAAAATCTTTAAAAAAAAAAAAAAA
>NW_027983683.1:0-203 GCF_054177405.1 Leptonychotes weddellii
GCTTTGCTTTTAATGACGTTCATTTATTTTTCTGATCTGAAAGGTAGAGCACAGTTTATAAAATATTCCTACAGAAGAGAGAAAAAATAAAATCCAACTCCAGGATTTTACTGCACATATAAAAAGTCTCCTTAGTTTATAAAATAAGGGTTTAGTCTGAATATGTTCTCTTCCGATTCTGCCTTGGTTCGTACCTCAGATCG
>NW_027983684.1:0-203 GCF_054177405.1 Leptonychotes weddellii
AGGAGGGCACATTCTGCATGGAGCACTGGGTGTTATGCACAAACAATGAATCATGGAACACTTCATCTAAAATTAATGATGTAATGTATGGGGATTAACATAAGAATAAAAAAAAAAAGAACTTAATTGCTCCAACATTAAAAAAAAAATTAATATGATAGTTTACATTGTTGGGTTTTCTTTTGACATCTCAGTTCTGACTA
>NW_027983685.1:0-203 GCF_054177405.1 Leptonychotes weddellii
TTGCTAAGTAAATGAGTTGGCTAATAGAGTGACTCATGAAGTGCTTAAAAAGTACTTATTTTGGGAAAGTCTACCTTGATTTGAAACCTGGCTCTATCACTCACTAACCTTATGGCTTTAAGTAAGTGACCTCACCTTCTGTGTCTGGGTTTCCTTATCTGTATATATAATGGGGATGACCAGAATTTATGTAATAACCTTAT
>NW_027983686.1:0-203 GCF_054177405.1 Leptonychotes weddellii
GTGTGTGTGTGTGTGTGTGTGTGTGTGTGTGTGTGTAAGGAGGCTGGGGCTGAAGATCCAGGTATTGGAATCCTCAGTGTTAGAACCCTTTCTAATGGTATCAGAACCTTTAGGAATTTATGGAATTGGCAAGTAGGGTGAGGTGAGAATTCTGGTGAATATCAATACTTAAGGGAAGAGCAAAGGGCTTAATATAAGACGTC
>NW_027983687.1:0-203 GCF_054177405.1 Leptonychotes weddellii
CAGGATCTAGTTACAATGTAGCTGTAAAGTGCTGCCTTGTCTTTGCCCCCTGCTCAAAATAAAGCTGTTACCTTTCTAGCCCTGTCCGCCATGGTGCTTAGCAGCCAGGGATGCATGGTCTCAGACATGTTTACCAAGTAAAACACTGACTTGAGGGGCGCCTGGGTGGCTCAGTCATTAAGCGTCTGCCTTCGGCTCAGGTC
>NW_027983688.1:0-203 GCF_054177405.1 Leptonychotes weddellii
GTAGTCATGTTGAATTGAGAAATTGGACCTTCATAAAAAGAAACCTAGAATGTTGAGGTTCAAGTTGCATAAATTTTGTTGGGGATGAATGTATTTTGTTGAATAGATTAGCATTAGAGCAATTAAGAAATAATGTAGCATTTTTCAATTTACTGTTACTTTGTATAAAGTATTTTATGAAGATATTTTAAGGTATTTCGTTA
>NW_027983689.1:0-203 GCF_054177405.1 Leptonychotes weddellii
GGACGGCACATTCTGCATGGAGCACTGGGTGTTATGCACAAACAATGAATCATGGAACACTACATCTAAAACTAATGATGTAATGTATGGGGATTAACATAAGAATAAAAAAAAAACAATGGAATAAATCAAACCAAAGATGATTAAAAACCTTTAGGAGAAAACTACAAATTTTATTGAAGAGCATAAAATAAATGTAGGGA
>NW_027983690.1:0-203 GCF_054177405.1 Leptonychotes weddellii
AATTCTGCCCACTTAACAAATTGATGAAGGTAAAGTTCTAGAAGAAGAAGGTAAGGAAGAATAGCAACAAGAGTACAGGTATAGGGTTAATCTTGAAAAGGAAGATGCTTGTCTTTGTCTGAGACTGGAAGAAAGCTTCATTTGTTATTTTTGTTGCTCTTATTTGAGAGTCTCATTAGCATAGAACTGAATTGTGACTACAG
>NW_027983691.1:0-1065 GCF_054177405.1 Leptonychotes weddellii
CATCACATCCTGCGAGCTATGAACGCTAATCAGCCACAAACCCAGGACAGGTCCCTCCTGCAGGTGCAAAATGCAGGATTGCTCTAAATTGGTCGTGCTAACCCCCTTTCTCTCTGCCCCTACTCGGTCGTGGAGTGGGGGGGAACGTGGCACTTGCTGGGGGTTTCTGAGGGATTGTGGGAAGCAGCTTTCTTTCCCGTCCGACCCTTCCCCACCTGCTCGGGATGCTGCAGTGGAAGGACAGGAGGCTGGGGGACCTGCAGACATTCACACCCAGAAAGGAAGGCCAGGGGAACCACGGTCAGGATGGCACAGAGCTTCTGACCCCTAGCTCTGCTCCCCTCCACATGTACGGACTGAAGCCGTTAGTTGGGTATTTTGCCAGACTGATATGCAACTACATGGACTATGTGGTCTGGCCTTAGAGGACACAGGACTGATCTATGCCTCTGCAGCGACCAGCCTGGATGCCAGGACTCGCTCAGCAATGACCAGCTGCCCTTGCTACGGCCCTGCCTTTGGACTCAGGACCAGAGAAGCCCGTTATGTGCCCCACGGCCGTCAGCCAGGACGGCCCCTTCTTGTTAACTGGCCTCCCGCTTCCCCTCACCAACTACCTCCCACCGAGCTGACCTGAGGCTTCCTGGTCTGCGCTATGAGCCCCCACCCCTCTGCCTGTGTGTCTTTACCAAACTCGAGGGAGGATGACAGACTCCCCTGGGGTAGCAAACTCTGAAGGCCTGTTCTCACCTGGGTGACCATTAGACATCTGTACTTTCTGCAGAAGACATCCCAGGGGGATACACCTTCCCTCCACTACTCTAAAGACACACACGCGCTGCAGATCACGCTCCCCGGTTTATATTCTCCGTCACCTGGTCCTTCTGCTGGGAGACACAAGGGCACGAACAATCGTGAGCCGAGTGATTTAACGCCCACCCTTCTCCCTTGCTTCCAGGAGACCCACCAAGCACTGCACCGACCCTGTTCATCCCCATAGGGCAGGCCCCTAACGTGGCCTCTGACAGACAACAGTCCAAAGATATTAGCCCCATGTGAGATGAA
>NW_027983692.1:0-203 GCF_054177405.1 Leptonychotes weddellii
AACGTTGACATTCAGTACAACTCAAAATTTAATAACACATGAACCCTTACCTCAAGGAACTTGCTATCTAGTAGTGAGACAGACACTAAGAAAATGATTACAATATTGTACTATAATTAGATAATAACAATAAATAATTGGTTTAGGGGTTAAATAGTACAAAGAAATTGTGCAATTAAGAGATTTTGTATTAACAGGCAATA
>NW_027983693.1:0-203 GCF_054177405.1 Leptonychotes weddellii
TTTTTTTTTTTTTTTTTTTTTAAAGATTTTATTTATTTATTTGACAGAGAGAGACACAGCGAGAGAGGGAACACAAGCAGGGGGAGTGGGAGAGGGAGAAGCAGGCTTCCCGCGGAGCAGGGAGCCCGATGCGGGGCTCGATCCCAGGACCCTGGGATCATGACCTGAGCCGAAGGCAGACGCTTAACGACTGAGCCACCCAG
>NW_027983694.1:0-203 GCF_054177405.1 Leptonychotes weddellii
ACCCCTCGGCCACGACGACGTGCGAGCCGGCGCGCTCGCTGGCCAAGGAGCCTCCGGCGAGGGCCACGGGCTCTCCCACCAGGCGCCCTCGGACCTCACTCAGGCGAAGAGCGCGCTGCTGCGGCAAGCCATCCAAGGTGGCACTGCTGGAGGGGCCGGAGCAGGAGGCCTCCCGGGAGCCCAGCTTCGTGCTGGGCCGCTTC
>NW_027983695.1:0-203 GCF_054177405.1 Leptonychotes weddellii
TGTCGATGTGTTTCTTTGCTTTTGTTATTAATTGCCTTATATAATTGGCTGCTCCCATGTTAGGGGCATAGATATTTACAATTGTTAGATCTTCTTGTTGGATAGACCCTTTAAGTAGGATATAGTGTCCTTCCTCATCTCTTATTACAGTCTTTGGTTTAAAATCTAATTTGTCTGATATAAGGATTGCCACCCCAGCTTTC
>NW_027983696.1:0-203 GCF_054177405.1 Leptonychotes weddellii
GGACTGGAGGAGATTATGCTAAGTGAAATAAGTCAAGCAGAGAAAGTCAATTATCATATGGTTTCACTTATTTGTGGAACATAAGGAATAACATGGAAGACATTAGGAGAAGGAAGGGAAAAATGGGCGGGGGGAATTGGAGGGAGAGACGAACCATGAGAGACTATGGACCTAAGAAACAAACAGGGTTTTAGAGGGGAGGG
>NW_027983697.1:0-203 GCF_054177405.1 Leptonychotes weddellii
GGGGCCCGCGCACAGACGGCCTGCATCTGGGCTAATGCCCGGCCGTCGCCGGCTCAACATCCTTCATGATTTTAAAGAGAGGCCCCATACGTTAATTTTGCACAAGGCCCCACAAATCCTGCAGCCGGTCCTGCCTCTGGGACCCCCCCACCCCGTTCCAGACATGGGCCCCACATACCTTGAACATCCTCACCAAGGTCTTA
>NW_027983698.1:0-203 GCF_054177405.1 Leptonychotes weddellii
GATCCCATTTACAATTGCACCCAAAACCATAAGATACCTAGGAATAAATCTAACCAAAGAGGCAAAGAATCTGTACTCAGAAAACTATAAAATACTCATGAAAGAAATTGAGGAAGACACAAAGAAATGGAAAAACGTTCCATGCTCATGGATTGGAAGAACAAATATTGTGAAGATGTCAATGCTACCTAGAGCAATCTACA
>NW_027983699.1:0-203 GCF_054177405.1 Leptonychotes weddellii
TTGATCCCTATCTTCTTTCCACTCTCGATTATTTTTATCATGATTATTAAGTTCCTCGGGTAGTTTATAAGCATAAGTGGATTTCAGTTGATGGTTGAGAGAGATCAGACTCATACAAAAGCAAAATAATCAACCAGGCCACACATGCGATTTTTGAGACATTGGTATTCCATTTTCAAAGCATGTATTTGTCTCCCCACCTG
>NW_027983700.1:0-203 GCF_054177405.1 Leptonychotes weddellii
AGGCGGGCACGTTCTGCATGGAGCACTGGGTGTTGTGCACGAACAATGAATCATGGAACACTTCATCTAGAACTAATGATGTAATGTATGGGGATTAACATAAGAATAAAAAAAAAAAAAGGAGAAGGGCTTCCACAGTGTCAACGGCTTTATGACATAAAATAAGATTAAGAAGACTTGGATCTTGTAATGTTTGAGATATT
>NW_027983701.1:0-203 GCF_054177405.1 Leptonychotes weddellii
GCGGAGGAGTAGGAGACCTGGATTTCGTCTCCTCTCAGGAATTCAGCTGGATAGGGATCAAACCATTCTGAACACCTACAAACCCAACAGGAGATCGAAGAAAGGAATAGCAACAACTCTCTGAACAGAAAAGCGACCACTTTCTGGAAGGTAGGACGTGCGGAGAAGTGAATCCGAGGCGATATTCGGGAGGATAGACGGCG
>NW_027983702.1:0-1065 GCF_054177405.1 Leptonychotes weddellii
AAGAAAAAAATAAAAGGACTGGATTAACTCTCCCCCCTCAAACCTCCAGAAAAAAACAAACAAAATATATGAAGCAGTGACTTTCATGACCCTGGATATCAGATAGTGATGGATAGTGAATCCCAAGGGACAAAAACAAACAAGATGCATGCTATGATTGCTGAAGCTCACTGCCTTGATCTTGAAAGAGTTTCCAGGATGCAGTGCAGAGAGGGGAAACTGAGGCAGGGCTTGAGCAAATCTCTGAGTGGAGGAGAGGGGTTTGAAAGTCCAGGGAGACCAAGGTGGTCACAGTCAGTTGGGAGGGAGTACCAGAGAGGAAAGAGCTGTACAAAAAGGAGCACCCCAGAAATCTTCAGAGGATCCTCTTGAGGATTCAGCAGTTCTGATCAGTGCGTACATATGAGAACACTATGTGAAGTGAAGGAAAGAATCACCTGAAATGATTAAAGGAAGAGTGCTTGGTGTTCACACAGGGCTGGGAAGAGGGCCTGTTTCTACCAGCCACAAAAAGACTTATAATTCATAAGGCATTGCATGCAGAAAGGTCTTGTCTTAGCGGTGGGGAATAATTAAACCTGGACTGAGCATTGCTCTTGAGCTTCCTACCAAATCTAAAAGCAAGACCCTAAAGTTGCAAATTGTTTCTAAGGAACTTAATGGAAAATAATATAGCTCAAGAATATTTACAAAAATATGTTGGGGGGCGCCTGGGTGGCTCAGTCGTTAAGCGTCTGCCTTCAGCTCAGGTCATGATCTCAGGGTCCTGGGATCGAGTCCCACATCGGGCTCCCTGCTCAGCAGGAAGCCTGCTTCTCCCTCTCCCACTCCCCCTGCTTGTGTTCCTGCTCTCGCTGTCTCTCTCTCTGTCAAATAAATAAATTAAATCTTTAAAAAAAAAAATATGTTGGGAATGCCTTAGGTAAACATTAGTATCTAATAGTTAAAATCACAATGTCTAGCATCCAATCATGAATCTCTATGCATGCAAAGATGCAGGAAAAATGACACATGATTAAAAAAAAATAATTTAAAACTGACCCCTAACAGATCTGTACCTCTGAA
>NW_027983703.1:0-203 GCF_054177405.1 Leptonychotes weddellii
CAGTAACACCCTGCCAGCCCCCCAAAGCCCTCAGTAAAGGTCACCCCACAGGCCTTAGGTGATGAGTGATCTTGTGCATACAAATCAGCAAACTCCCATAACTGACCCCGGGGCAGAAGTGAAGAAACAGCTGGAAGATTCAGTGCAAAGAATAAGCATTTAGCTAAAGCCAGAAGTCCTTGTCCATGCTGGAAATGAGAGAT
>NW_027983704.1:0-203 GCF_054177405.1 Leptonychotes weddellii
ATGCATATCAAAATTTTAAAAGAGGACTGTAATCAGGAAGGGGTAGGGATGTATTCTGAGGGCCAGTAATATTCAATTTCTTGACTTGGGTGGTAGATACACTTGTTTACTTTATAACTATTGGTTAAAGTATGTAAGTCGATTGTATTTTTTCTCTATGTTATATTTCACAATTTAAAAATTGTCCAGGGGTATGTGCTCTG
>NW_027983705.1:0-203 GCF_054177405.1 Leptonychotes weddellii
AGACAACTGACAGAATGGGAGAAGATATTTGCAAATGACATATCAGATAAAGGGCTAGTATCCAAAATCTATAAAGAACTCATCAAACTCAACACCCAAAGAACAAAGAATCCAATCAAGAAATGGGCAGAAGACATGAACAGACATTTTTCCAAAGAAGACATCCAAATGGCCAACAGACACATGAAAAAGTGCTCAATATC
>NW_027983706.1:0-203 GCF_054177405.1 Leptonychotes weddellii
CGGGATCGAGTCCCGCATCGAGTCCCGCATCGGGCTCCCTGCTCGGCGGGGAGTCTGCTTCTCCCTCTGACCCTCCTCCCTCTCATGTTCTCTCCCATTCTCTCTCTCAGATAAATAAATAAAAAATCTTTAAAAAAAAAAAAAAAAAAAGAGGCTCTGGAGGCTTCTGGATTTTTCCGCCCTGGGGGAAGCCAGCTGCCGTG
>NW_027983707.1:0-203 GCF_054177405.1 Leptonychotes weddellii
TAATTTTTTTTTTATTCTTATGTTAATCCCCATACATTACATCATTAGTTTTAGATGAAGTGTTCCATGATTCATTGTTTGTGCATAACACCCAGTGCTCCATGCAGAACGTGCCCTCCTCAATACCCACCACCAGGCTAACCCATCCCCCCACCCCCCTCCCCTCTAGAACCCTGTTTGTTTTTCAGAGTCCATCGTCAAGT
>NW_027983708.1:0-203 GCF_054177405.1 Leptonychotes weddellii
AGTTCTGTGATCTTTCTCGCTTTCACTCTCTCTCAACTAAATAAATAAAATCTTTAAAAAAAAAAACAAATGGTAGTCTTTACCCAGAGTGCAATGGAGAGCCATTAAAGGATTTTTGCCAGGGGAGGGTTAGAATCAGATGTAATACTACTCACACTGCTGAATATGGCACCTGGGTGGCTCAGTCGTTAAGCGTCTGCCTT
>NW_027983709.1:0-203 GCF_054177405.1 Leptonychotes weddellii
TATAATATATATATTATATAGATATATATACAATGGAATATCTCAACCATAAAAAAAATGAACTCTTGCCATTTGCAATGACATGGATGGAGATAGAGAGTATAATGCTAAGCAAAATAAGTCAGAGAAAGGCAAATACCATATGATTTCACTGATAAGTGGAATTTAAGAAACAGAACAAATGAACATGGTGGGGGGGAGGG
>NW_027983710.1:0-203 GCF_054177405.1 Leptonychotes weddellii
GCTTGATATGGGGCTCGATCCCAGGACACTGGGATCATGACCTGAGCAGAAGGCAGATGCTTAACTGACTGAGGCACCCAGCCATCCCAGGCCTGCCTTAAAGTACATTTTTTCTGCTTAGATTCATTTCCACTTTATAGATGAGAAAGCCAAGGCTTAAGATGATTATGAGGCATTCCTTTTTCTTTTTTTTTTTTTTTAAC
>NW_027983711.1:0-203 GCF_054177405.1 Leptonychotes weddellii
CAGCAGGAGAAGAGAAATAATAAAGATCAGAGCAGAAATCAATGAAATAGAAACCAAAAGAACAATAGAACAGATCAACAAAACTAGGAGCTGGTTCTTTGAAAAAATTAACAAGATTGATAAACTCCCAGCCAAACTTATCAAAAAGAGAAGATAAATGACCCAAATAAATAAAATCATGAATGAAAGAGGAGATATCACAA
>NW_027983712.1:0-203 GCF_054177405.1 Leptonychotes weddellii
GGTCACCAGCCCGGGGACCCAGCAAGCAGGAAGTCAGACCTGTCTCTAGCAATCCATCCAGGAAGCCCGACAATAACCCTGTGACAGTTGGCCCAACGGCCAGAACTTGATCCATAACTGACAGCTTCCCTAATTTTGTCCCCACTGCCAACCTAGGACCCACCCTGGGAAGCCAAATCCGCCCCCGAGCCAGTGGTAAGGGC
>NW_027983713.1:0-1065 GCF_054177405.1 Leptonychotes weddellii
ATGGGTGAGCCTGGTGATGGGTATTAAAGAGGGCACGTTCTGCATGGAGCACTGGGTGTTATGCACAAACAATGAATCATGGAACACTACATCAAAAACTAATGATTTAATGTATGGTGATTAACATAACAATAAAAAATTTTTAAAAATTAAAAAAAATAACATAAGACCCTTATCTTATATCATACACAAATATTAAAATAAATTAAATACTTAAATGTAATTCCTGAAACCATAAAACTCCTGAAGAAAACATTTGGGAAAGCTCCTTGACAATGATTTTTTTTTTTTGGAAATGAAACCAAAAGCAAAAATAAACAAACAGGACTACACTGAACTAATAAAGCTCCTATACAGCAAAGGATGCAACCAAGAAAAAGAAAAGGTAACATATGAATGGGAGAAGTTCTTTGTAAACCATATATCTGATAAGGGGTTAACAAAATATATAATATAAAAAGAACTCCTACAATTCAATAGCTAACAATAACCACTACCACCACAACAAAACCACCAACAACCAAAGAACCCTATTTTAAAATGGGCAAAGGACCTGAATTAACATTTTTCCAAATAGAACAAACAAATGGCCAATAGGTATATGAAGAAGTGCTCAATATTACTAATCGTTAGGGAAATGTAAATCAAAATCACAAGGGACTATCACCTCATACCCGTTAGGACGACTATTATCAAAAAATCGAGAGATAATGAGTGTTGGTAAAGGCAGGGAGATAGGAATATCCTGCACACTGTTGGTGGGAGTGTAAAGTGACATAGCCATTATTGAAAATATTATGGATGTTCCTCAAAAAAATTAAAAATAGGACTCACATATGACCCAGCAATCCCGCTTCTGGGTGTACATACAAAAAGAATGAAGTCAGTATCTGGAAGAGGTATCTGCACCCCTATGTTCATTGCAGTATTATTCACAGTGGCAAAGATATGGAAACAACCTAAGTATCTGTTGATGAATAGATTGAAAAATGTGAGATAGATAAATATATAGATAGATATAAAACAGAATTTAAAAAAAAAAAAGGAAATCCTGCCCTTTGTGAC
>NW_027983714.1:0-203 GCF_054177405.1 Leptonychotes weddellii
GGGGCTCGATCCCAGGACCCTGGGATCATGACCTGAGCCGAAGGCAGACGCTTAATGACTGAGCCACCCAGGCGCCCCTCAAGTCAGTGTTTTACTTGGTAAACATGTCTGAGACCATGCATCCCTGGCTGCTAAGCACCATGGCGGACAGGGCTAGAAAGGTAACAGCTTTATTTTGAGCAGGGGGCAAAGACAAGGCAGCA
>NW_027983715.1:0-203 GCF_054177405.1 Leptonychotes weddellii
TTCTAGAAGTTAACAAATTCCTATTTATTTATTTGTTTGTTTCCAGACAGTTGGATAGACTCTAATTGTAGCAAAATCTCAGGGCACATTCTTAAATTTTAACACCAGACATACTGGTCGAATGATTTTTCTGTCAACATCTTTTTAAAAGATTTTCTTTCTTTCTTTCTTTCTTTCTTTCTTTCTTTCTTTCTTTCTTTCTT
>NW_027983716.1:0-203 GCF_054177405.1 Leptonychotes weddellii
AAAAAAATAAAAAAAGAGAAAAGAGAAGAAAAAACAGGACTCTAAAGATCTATATCCAAATGGGAAATTCTTTTACAAAAGACATTTGGATCAAACTGTGGAGAGAGCCAAGATATCCATCGACAGATGAATGGATAAAGAAGATGTGGTATATATATATATATATATATATATATATATATATATATATATATATATATATA
>NW_027983717.1:0-203 GCF_054177405.1 Leptonychotes weddellii
TTTTTTTTTTTTTTAAAGATTTTATTTATTTATTTGAGAGAGAGGATGAGAGGAGAGAGAGAGCACATGAGAGGGGGGAGGGTCAGAGGGAGAAGCAGACTCCCTGCTGAGCAGGGAGCCCGATGCGGGACTCGATCCCGGGACTCCAGGATCATGACCTGAGCCGAAGGCAGTCGCTTAACCAACTGAGCCACCCAGGTGCC
>NW_027983718.1:0-203 GCF_054177405.1 Leptonychotes weddellii
ATAAAAAAATAATAAAAAGATTTTTTAAAAAAAGGAAATGACCAATTTGACTGTCTGGCAGGAGGCTTTAGTTTGGAAAATTTCCCCTTAAACCCACAAGGAAATTTAAAAAAAAAAAAAAAGGCATTTTGAAACTAAATTAAGAGAGAAAGGTAAAAAGAGATAGAATTAGTTTACACACTATTACCCATCTGTAGGCACCA
>NW_027983719.1:0-203 GCF_054177405.1 Leptonychotes weddellii
GCCGTGACAGGTGTCTGTCGTCTGTCAGCAGCACTCCCCATCCTACCCCGAGTAAAATGATCTACAGAGGCTCAGACCAAAGGCACCAACTTCCACTTTCCATCCAAGACCCTCGTTTGCCCCTAGCTGAGTATGTGGGTGGAGAGATAAACGGGCGCCTCGGTGCCCACATCAGTTGTAGGCAATTGGCAAAGGCTACCCCT
>NW_027983720.1:0-203 GCF_054177405.1 Leptonychotes weddellii
GTGGCTCAGTTGGTTAAGCGACTGCCTTCGGCTCAGGTCATGATCCTGGAGTCCCTGGATCGAGTCCCTGGATCGAGTCCCGCATCGGGCTCCCTGCTCGGCAGGGAGCCTGCTTCTGCCTCTGACCCTCCCCCCTCTCATGTGCTCTCTCTCTCTCATTCTCTCTGTCTCAAATAAATAAATAAAATCTTAAAAAAAAAAAA
>NW_027983721.1:0-203 GCF_054177405.1 Leptonychotes weddellii
CCCTTTTATTTATTTATTTATTTTAAAGATTTTATTTATTTATTCATGAGAGACAGAGAGAGAGAGAGAGAGGCAGAGGGAGAAGCAGGCTCCCAAGGAGCAGGAAGCCCAATGCAGGACTCGATCCCAGGACCCTGAGATCATGACCTGAGCCGAAGGCAGACGCTTAACCATCTGAGCCACCCAGGCGCCCTCTCTGCACC
>NW_027983722.1:0-203 GCF_054177405.1 Leptonychotes weddellii
CAGAAAGATATATAAATCATTTTGGACTTAAAAGAATGTATCCCACTTTAAAAGCTTCCAGAAAATATGATTCTGCCAGACAACCATTTGCCACTCCCCCAACACAGTCATAGCGGACACTTTTTAAGATCTACGTGCCAAGCTCTACAGCAGTAATGGGTTGTCTTACTTAACCTTTCAGTGATCCACAACCACAAGGTGGA
>NW_027983723.1:0-203 GCF_054177405.1 Leptonychotes weddellii
TCACAGAATGCATCTATCACTGTCCTCTACATTACAAACACTGGCTAACTTTCCCCTCCACATTCAATGAAAGGGACAATGTCCTATTAATCTTTACATCTAAATCAATGGCTAGCAGATGATGGTAATGGAGATGATAGTGATGATGAGGATGGTAATGGTGATGGTGGTGGTGATGGTGGTGGTGGTGGTGGTGATGATGG
>NW_027983724.1:0-1065 GCF_054177405.1 Leptonychotes weddellii
GCTTTCCACATATTCTTTTACTCCTTTCTCATCTTTTCTTTGCTTGCTTTTTCTTTTTATTGCATCATTTTCTTGTTATTTGATGCCATATAGTGGAATATGGTAAAAATATAAGGTCACCTTTAAAGTGAAAGATAAGGAAAATATAAGAGGAAACAAGATTAACACATTTAATTTTAGTTATATTTTATGTACATAACTTTTTATACTAGTTTTAACTTATTGTTATTCCATATTGGCTATAAATAATGTAAAAATTATTTTTAAAAAACATAAGAAAATGGGCAACAAATTTGAAATAATGTTAATCAGTTCTCCAGATGTTTACACCCATAACCTAACAGCCTTCTATGAAACTTATTGAGGGAGAAAATCTAAAATAATAAGTTATGCATATTAAAAGATGCATAAACAGAGGAGTGGTTCAGAACTCCTTGATTTGTCATTCAACTCCCATTGAGAAAGGAAGTGAAAAAGGGAGGCTAATTTACTAAACAAGCATGTTCTAAGTGAGAGTCCATGTCAGGCACTGGTCTAGGCATTGGGGGTTGGGTAGTAAGCAGAACTAAGTCCCTTTATTAAGCGTACATTTTTTGGATGACTTTAAAAATATTGATGAAGCTGATATCTCAGTGAGTCTCATGAAATCCAAACTTATTTATTGACCATTACCCAGATACGTCATCCTTCAAGAGCTATTTGGCACACAAATGATGCTGTATAAGTTTTTGTTAATTATACATATATATATAATATATATATGGTGCAATAATATATATATGCCCATTTTCTTGTTTTTTTAAAATAATTTTTACATTATTTATAGCCAATATGGAATAACAATAAGTTAAAACTAATATAAAAAGTTATGTACATAAAATATAACTAAAATTAAATGTGTTAATCTTGTTTCCTCTTATATTTTCCTTATCTTTCACTTTAAAGGTGACCTTATATTTTTACCATATTCCACTATATGGCATCAAATAACAAGAAAATGATGCAATAAAAAGAAAAAGCAAGCAAAGAAAAGATGAGAAAGGAGTAAAAGAATATGTGGAAAGC
>NW_027983725.1:0-203 GCF_054177405.1 Leptonychotes weddellii
CCCTGTTAAAATTTTTTGCCTTTGGACATGAGGATTCAGTGTATGAATAGGACAGCTGGTTCTGTCTACCACTGGAAAAATTGTCTTCATGTTTTCCTGTCCACAGTTTTAGGTAATATTTACTTTAGAATAATTAAAAATAATTTTTAAAAAACCCCATAGATGTAGGAGCTGATATTATTAATAGCAAAATTAAAATTTGT
>NW_027983726.1:0-203 GCF_054177405.1 Leptonychotes weddellii
GGCTGAGGTGCCAGGCCGAGGTGTGCCGGCTCCACGGGGGGATTCTGCCGAACGCCACATGCTGATACCTTGCCAGCAGCGGCCCGCGGGGCCCCCTCAGACTCTCGCCTGCCCTCGCCTCTGACACCCTCTTCTATGGCCTCACTGCCTCTCTAGCCCTGTGGCTGTGTCTTCGTTTTGCTTTCTGTTGGATTTTTTCTCTG
>NW_027983727.1:0-203 GCF_054177405.1 Leptonychotes weddellii
GGGCGCCTGGGTGGCTCAGTCGTTAAGCGTCTGCCTTCGGCTCAGGTCATGATCCTGGGGTCCTGGGATCGAGTCCCACATCGGGCTCCCTGCTCAGCAGGAAGCCTGCCTCTCCCTCTCCCACTCCCCCTGCTTGTGTTCCTGCTCTAGCTATCTCTCTCTCTGTCAAATAAATAAATAAAATCTTTAAAAAAAAAAAAAAA
>NW_027983728.1:0-203 GCF_054177405.1 Leptonychotes weddellii
TTTTTTTTTTTTAAAGATTTTATTTATTTATTTGAGACAGAGAGAATGAGAGAGAGAGAGAGCACATGAGAGGGGGGAGGGTCAGAGGGAGAAGCAGGCTCCCTGCCGAGCAGAGAGCCCGATGCGGGACTCGATCCAGGGACTCCAGGATCATGACCTGAGCCGAAGGCAGTTGCTTAACCAACTGAGCCACCCAGGCGCCC
>NW_027983729.1:0-203 GCF_054177405.1 Leptonychotes weddellii
ATTTTCAACTTTTTGAGGAACCTCCATACTGTTTTCCAGAGTGGCTGCACCAGCTTGCATTCCCACCAACAGTGTAGGAGGGTTCCCCTTTCTCCGCATCCCCGCCAACATCTGTCGTTTCCTGACTTGTTAATTTTAGCCATTCTGACTGGTGTGAGGTGGTATCTCATTGAGGTTTTGATTTGGATTTCCCTGATGCTGAG
>NW_027983730.1:0-203 GCF_054177405.1 Leptonychotes weddellii
GAATTCGCTGATGTCGAGCAAGCTGTGATCTGCATCTAAAGGACTGCCCACATTCAGGGCAATCAGGGGGCTTCACTCCACTATGTGTCCTATTGTGCGTGACAAGTGAAGAGTGGTTACTAGAAGTTTTCCTGCACACGTGACATTCGTAAGGTCTTTCCCCTGTATGACTCCTCCTCTGAATGATGAAATGGGACGTGTAG
>NW_027983731.1:0-203 GCF_054177405.1 Leptonychotes weddellii
CCTTGCCTCTTAGCGGGGCCAGTCTGAGGCTTCAGATGTGTGCATGCAGAATCTATTTTTTTTTAAATTTTTATTCTTATGTTAATCCCCGTACATTACATCATTAGTTTTAGGTGAAGTGTTCCATGATTCATTGTTTGTGCATAACACCCAGTGCTCCATGCAGAATGTGCCCTCCTCAATACCCACCACCAGGCTAACCC
>NW_027983732.1:0-203 GCF_054177405.1 Leptonychotes weddellii
AATACTGCCCACTTAACAAATTGATGAAGGTAAAGTTCTAGAAGAAGAAGGTAAGGAAGAATAGCAACAAGAGTACAGGTATAGGGTTAATCTTGAAAAGGAAGATGCTTGTCTTTGTCTGAGACTGGAAGAAAGCTTCATTTGTTATTTTTGTTGCTCTTATTTGAGAGTCTCATTAGCATAGAACTGAATTGTGACTACAG
>NW_027983733.1:0-203 GCF_054177405.1 Leptonychotes weddellii
TTCTACAAATTAGTAAATTCCTCCTGACTTGATTGTGGGGATTATGAAGATGAAATGTTACCATTTTACTTGGTTATTTTACCTGTTCCCAGGCGATGCAGATAGGCAGCAAAATTAATTAAATCAACACTCTCCATTACCACTCCTATGTCCCCAGAATAAGTTGTCACTCTCTCTAAGAAAGAGGATTTTTTTCCCCCAAG
>NW_027983734.1:0-203 GCF_054177405.1 Leptonychotes weddellii
GGCGCCTGGGTGGCTCAGATGGTTAAGCGTCTGCCTTCGGCTCAGGTCATGATCCCAGGGTCCCGGGATCGAGCCCCACATCGGGCTCCCTGCTCAGCGGGAAGCCTGCTTCTCCCTCTCCCACTCCCCCTGCTTGTGTCCCCTCTCTCTCTGTCTCTCTCTCTCTGTCAAATAAATAAATAAAATCTTTAAAAAAAAAAAAA
>NW_027983735.1:0-1065 GCF_054177405.1 Leptonychotes weddellii
CATTGGGCTCCCTGCTCAGGGGGAAGCCCGCTTCTTCCTCTCCCACTCCCCCTGCTTGTGTTCCCTCTCTCACTGTCTCTCTCTCTGTCAAATAAATAAATAAAAAATCTTAAAAAAAAAAAAAAGCATAGCTTTGATCACATTTCTTTTTAGCTTAGAAAATAAAGAAACACACAGCAATGTTCAGTGGTCCCCTCTAGCCTCCAAGTTCAACCCTCTTTGTATTTAAGATCCTTTATATCATAAACCAATTGATCTTCTTTAGCCCTATCATCCATTGTATACTCCTAAGCATCTGGACTACATCACTTGCCAAAGCTTAGACAAATCCTCCATTTTTTTAGCTCTTATACCTTTGTTAATTCTTTTGCCTACAATATTTTTTGTCTCTTGACCCCCCCTTTTCCAGCCAGGAAAATCTATGCAAAAATTTAAAAGAGATAAAAAATCACTATGTATTTGTTATGGTAAGAAATATATGGGGCGCCTGGGTGGCTCAGTTGTTAAGCATCTGCCTTCGGCTCAGGTCATGATCCCAGGGTCCTGGGATCGAGCCCCACATCGGGCTCCCTGCTCCGCGGGAAGCCTGCTTCTCCCTCTCCTACTCCCCTTGCTGTGTTCCTGCTCTCGCTGTGTCTCTGTCAAATAAATAAAAAAACCTTAAAAAAATATATATATATATACACATATCCAAAAAAGTATTTAAAAAATACATGGTGGAGTGCGTGGCTGGCTCAGCTGGGAGGGCATGTGACTCTTCTTGATCTCGGGGTCATGAGTTCAAGCCCCACATTGGGTGTAGAGCTGACTCAAAAAAACAAAAAAATTTTTTTAAAAATGCATGGTAATGACACATAGCAACTTTGGGACTGTGGTTTACCTTTGAGTAGGAAGGAAAGAAGAAGGATAAAGGGAGCTTTATCAGCAGTTTTTTTCTTTCTTTTTAAAAAATCAGAAGAAAAAAAAAATGGAACTACTTACTAATTCCCGCTTTGCTTCTTCAATTTTCACCTGAGCAAGGGACGGGTTCTTTTAAAGAAAAATAAAACAAGAAGAGGTTATATT
>NW_027983736.1:0-203 GCF_054177405.1 Leptonychotes weddellii
GAACACTTCATCTAAAACTAATGATGTAATGTATGGGGATTAACATAAGAATAAAAAAAAAAAAGAAAGAAAGACTGCTAAGTGCAGTGAAAGCCATAGGGATGTAGAACTGAGTTATGGGGTCAGAGAATCTGACTTGTTTTCTATCTCCAGTGGAAAACACTACTTCCTAATACCACAGTCTTCCTGAATATCTCATAAGA
>NW_027983737.1:0-203 GCF_054177405.1 Leptonychotes weddellii
GAACACAGCTCTACACACACTGATGAAGGATATGACGGAGTATCTACTACTCCCTCCAAAATTTCCTTTGCAGTTGGCAGAATCTACAGGATTTTGTTCTTCAATTGTAAGTGAGCAGTTCGTTCCCTGGCAGCCTTGGCGGGCCCCTTCCCCTCCGAGGTGGCGTATTATCTCTGAAAAAGCCCCAGAGTGTCTACCCCGGG
>NW_027983738.1:0-203 GCF_054177405.1 Leptonychotes weddellii
GGGGTCTGGTGGGAAATGGCCCACAAAGGGGCAGGGAGGCAGCAGAGAGAAAACCAAGGCCCTATGCTGGTGGGCCTGGTGCCTTCCCAGGCATCCTAGAGAAACCATTCCTAACCCTGCACTGTCTGTATTTCCTCCACAGGGCGAAAAGGGGGCTGCAGGCTCCCCTGGGCTATTCGGCCTCATGGGGCAGAAGGTGGGTA
>NW_027983739.1:0-203 GCF_054177405.1 Leptonychotes weddellii
GGCGATGCCACAAAACGAAAGGGACATATTTTCACTATGAACCCCAAGACTGACAGCACCATCAACATGGCCTTCTAAAACGCCAATGTAAAATTGGTTATACTACCCTTTTTTTTTAAGATTTATTTATTTATTTATTAGAGAGAGTGCACAAGTGGCGGGGGAGGGGCAGAGGGAAAGGAAGAGAGAGAACCTCCAGCAGA
>NW_027983740.1:0-203 GCF_054177405.1 Leptonychotes weddellii
AGAGGGCGCCTGGGTGGCTCAGTTGGTTAAGCGACTGCCTTCGGCTCAGGTCATGATCCTGGAGTCCCGGGATCGAGTCCCGCATCAGGCTCCCTGCTTGGCGGGGAGTCTGCTTCTCCCTCTGACCCTCCTCCCTCTCATGCTCTCTGTCTCTCATTCTCTCTCTCTCAAATAAATAAATAAAATCTTTAAAAAAAAAAAAA
>NW_027983741.1:0-203 GCF_054177405.1 Leptonychotes weddellii
GCTTGATCCCAGGACGCTGGGATCATGATCTGAGCCGAAGGCAGCCGCTTTACCAACTGAGCCACCCAGGCGCCCCCATAATGTGATTTTTATTGAGGGGAAAAAACCCTTTCTGATTGCTGTGGGGTGATTTGCGTCTAGGGCGGCAGGCTTGGGAGCAGGGAGATGATGAGGGGGGCTGTGGTGGCCGGCCCAACAAGGAG
>NW_027983742.1:0-203 GCF_054177405.1 Leptonychotes weddellii
TAGATTCTTCCTAAGAGAGAATGTGGGAACAAGGACAACATTGGGATTAAGAATTATGGGGTCAAAGATACAAAAGTAGGGATCCGAAGGGGTACGTGCACCCCGATGTTTATAGCAGCAATGTCCACAATAGCCAAACTGTGGAAAGAGCCAAGATGTCCATCGACAGATGACTGGATAAAGAAGATGTGGTATATATATAC
>NW_027983743.1:0-203 GCF_054177405.1 Leptonychotes weddellii
AAAATGTATCTTTCCCAAATCCCACTGGGGTTATTGTATACTTTAGAAATTTATAGACTCTAGTTTGGCCATCCACTTTGGTCAGTCACCAGTTCTAAGGTCTTGGATAACTTACTAATGTATCTGCACATCAATTTTCTCTTTTGTAAAATGGAGTTGATAACAATACCTATCTCATAAGGTTGTTTTTTTTTTTTTTAAAG
>NW_027983744.1:0-203 GCF_054177405.1 Leptonychotes weddellii
GGGGGATTAACCCATTTTCCAGATGAGAGAGTCCAGTTTGAATAACTTGTCTCAGTGACACAGGGTGCCAGAATTAGAATTCATGTCCTCAGAGCCTAACAATGTTAGAGAGAGCCACATGGATTACAGAGCTTTCCGCTTTAGATCCTTACAACAAGCCTGCACAGTATCCTTTTTGGTCAAGCCTAAAAAATGCCCATTCG
>NW_027983745.1:0-1065 GCF_054177405.1 Leptonychotes weddellii
GATGGACTCTGAAAAACAAACAGGGTTCTAGAGGGGAGGGGGTGGGAGGATGGGTTAGCCTGGTGGTGGGTATTGAGGAGGGCACATTCTGCATGGAGCACTGGGTGTTATGCACAAACAATGAATCATGGAACACTTCATCTAAAACTAATGATGTAATGTATGGGGATTAACATAAGAATAAAAAAAAAAAAGAAAAGGGGTTTCTTGTAGCTTTTGTACCAATCACCTCTGAGACAAGCTTGAGGAGCTGCACTATCTATTAGGCTCTTGGTGTGTCTCACTCAGGTCAATAAAATTTACCAGTACTGAAAGTCAAACTAGTCACTTACTTCTCTTGTCCCCCAAATCCAAAGGGTGGTCCTAGTACTGGTTTCTGGAAGTAGCCTATCTCATCACCCTGGGCATCAACACACCCAAACTACACGTCACATTTCTTAGAAGGGCAACTAGGTTTTCAGGCATTGCTTTTTTTTTTTTTTCTTAAAGATTTTATTTATTTATTTGACAGAGAGAGACACAGCGAGAGAGGGAACACAAGCAGGGGGAGTGGGAGAGGGAGAAGCAGGCTTCCCGCTGAGCAGGGAGCCTGATGTGGGACTCAATCCCAGGATCCTGGGATCATGACCTGAGCCGAAGGCAGATGCTTAATGGCTGAGCCACCCAGGCGCCCCCAGGCATTGCTTTTAAAGCAACAGTTCTCTCCTTGTTTAGTCAACAAAACAAGGAGGCAACCCACAGAATGGGGGAAGATATTTGCAAATGACACTACAGATAAAGGGCTGGTATCCAAGATCTATAAAGAACTTCTCAAACTCAACACCCAAAAAACATATAATCAAGTCAGAAAATGAGCAGAAGACATGAACAGACACTTCTCTGAAGAAGACATACAAATGGCTAACAGACACATGAAAAAATGTTCATCATCATTAGCCATCAGGGAAATTCAAATCAAAACCACATTGAGATACCACCTTAGACCCGTTAGAATGGCAAAAATGGATGGTACAGCCACTTTGGAAAACAATGTGGAGGTTCCTCAAAAAATTAAAAATAGAGCTA
>NW_027983746.1:0-203 GCF_054177405.1 Leptonychotes weddellii
TTCTAGATGAAGTGTTCCATGATTCATTGTTCGTGCACAACACCCAGTGCTCCATGCAGAACGTGCCCTCCTCAATACCCACCACCAGGCCAACCCATCCTCCCACCCCCCTCCCCTCTAGAACCCTCAGTTTGTTTTTCAGAGTCCATCGTCTCTCATGGTTCGTCCACCCCTCCGAATTCCCCCGCTTCATTCCTCCCCTC
>NW_027983747.1:0-203 GCF_054177405.1 Leptonychotes weddellii
GAGACGATGGACTCTGAAAAACAAACAGGGTTCTAGAGGGGAGGGGGTGGGAGGATGGGTTAGCCTGGTGGTGGGTATTGAGGAGGGCACATTCTGCATGGAGCACTGGGTGTTATGCACAAACAATGAATCATGGAACACTTCATCTAAAACTAATGATGTAATGTATGGGGATTAACATAAGAATAAAAAAAAAAATCAGA
>NW_027983748.1:0-203 GCF_054177405.1 Leptonychotes weddellii
TGCAGGGCCAGGAGCTATCCTCGGACAAATTGCTATGTATGTTTCATAAGTATATCAGCCTTACACTGATATAGCCCTTTAATTTTTGTATAATTTCATTGCCTACTCATCACCACCATTCGAGGCAGAGTATATTCCTGTTCGTATTCCACAGAAAGAGTCCAAGGGCCAGAAACTCAGACCGGCCCCTGTACCCTCTGGTC
>NW_027983749.1:0-203 GCF_054177405.1 Leptonychotes weddellii
TCTCTTGGTCATTCACCATTGAATCACCAGAACTTTGCAGGACCCCTAGCACATAGGAGGGGCCCAAATACTCTTTGCTGAATTATTAAATGAGTGACCCACTGAGAGAAGTTGATATGAGTTTGACATCACACATGTTGCTTTTCAAGGTATATTCTAATGAGCCCCAGAAGAGGAAAATCAATAATTGGGCGTCGAGACCA
>NW_027983750.1:0-203 GCF_054177405.1 Leptonychotes weddellii
GATCGTGAATAGAAAACTCTTCACCAGCAGGGGAAATCTGAACAATTTATTACATTTCGAGCCTCAGTATACAAAATCCAGTGGGCCCACTTTTATAAGCAAGAAAGTTCAATTGCATAGAAAAAACTTCAAGAGAAAATGCCCCGGGAGATAAGGTCACCCCGTGGCTGCTCAGGGGCAGGGTCGCAGGCAACTTAAACGAC
>NW_027983751.1:0-203 GCF_054177405.1 Leptonychotes weddellii
TTTTTTTTTTTTTTTTTTAGATTTTTATTTATTTATTTATTAGAGAGCGAGCGAGAGAGAAACAGCGTGAGAGAGGAGAGGGTCAGAGGGAGAAGCAGGCTCCCTGCCGAGCCGGGAGCCCGATGTGGGACTCGATCCCAGGACTCTGGGATCATGACCTGAGCCGAAGGCAGTCGCTTAACCAACTGAGCCACCCAGGCGCC
>NW_027983752.1:0-203 GCF_054177405.1 Leptonychotes weddellii
GCCTGGTGGTGGGTATTGAGGAGGGCACGTTCTGCATGGAGCACTGGGTGTTATGCACAAACAATGAATCATGGAGCACTTCATCTAAAACTAATGATGTAATGTATGGGGATTAACATAAGAATAAAAAAATAAATAAATATACATCCAAAGCCTAAAAAAAAAAGAATGACCAAAACCAGAACACTGACATCAAATACTGG
>NW_027983753.1:0-203 GCF_054177405.1 Leptonychotes weddellii
CCCCGAAGAAGGGCTCCAAGAAGGCGGTGACCAAGGCGCAGAAGAAGGACGGCAAGAAGCGCAAGCGCAGCCGCAAGGAGAGCTACTCGGTGTACGTGTACAAGGTGCTGAAGCAGGTGCACCCCGACACGGGCATCTCGTCCAAGGCCATGGGCATCATGAACTCGTTCGTCAACGACATCTTCGAGCGCATCGCGGGCGAG
>NW_027983754.1:0-203 GCF_054177405.1 Leptonychotes weddellii
AACGCCAGCCACACTGCTCAGTCACAACGACCCAGCTGACGCCAGTGGCGCCTCTTTGAGACCTGCCTGGATCACAGATTCTCGAGCAAATAAATAAAATGATTGTTGATTTCAGCGACATTTGGGCGTCATTTGTTTCTCGCCAATAGATACCACAAAAATAGTCAATGAGCCTCAGAACCCAAATGAGGCCCCATGGGGGG
>NW_027983755.1:0-203 GCF_054177405.1 Leptonychotes weddellii
GAAGTAGAGAATCTAGGAGGCAAGAGGTGATATCTTGCTCCACTCCACGTGCACGGACAGAAATGGACTCAGTTTTGAGGTCCAAAAGTTGAAGCCGGAAAATACAGATGTTATCAGACCTTGTGAACTATGCCTCATCACGAGATGACTATCTCAGGCCTCACAGATAAACACACTCAGTCTGAATTTATTGTGATTCACTG
>NW_027983756.1:0-1065 GCF_054177405.1 Leptonychotes weddellii
TGGCATTTGTCCCTATCCTCCTAGAAACCCACACATACTGGAACACAAGTGAAAATTTCATTGAACATATTTTCAGTGGTCTAGAGAGCTTTCTTTCTTAGAGCTGAGGTGGCATTTATTTATTTATTTTTTGGTATGGAGAGAACAAATATCAATATTGATTATTAATCATTGAAATACAATATTAATCTCTTATCAATATTAATCTAATAATCTTGAATTATCAGTATCATCTATATATTAATCTATTTACTTATTTGTCAATCCACACATTACCTTTGAATTTAATTCTATATTATTTTGAATTACAATAGATTATGTATTACATTGAACACAGAATTTATTTTAAATGATGTAAACTAGTAACATGAAAATAGCCATTAAAAAATTTAATGCACAAATTGGTGGGGATTCACAGAGGAAAATCCCAGCTCAAGGACTCTAATGTTGAGTATTCCTGAAGGCAGAAAACAATTCCAAAAAGAATACCATCCATATTAGATGAAATAATTTAAAAAAATAATGATCGTCATCATCATAAACAATTTGTCAAGTGTACAGTCAATAGAGATAAAGAACCCTGGCATGAATTAGCTATTCCTTTTGTTTCACACACATATAGAATATGAATTTAGCATTTATCAGTGCCTTAGGGATGTTTAGTAGGTGCTCAATAAATATTTTCTGAATGAATGAAATAAGGTTAAATAATGAAATGGAAATTTTTTTTTTTTTTAAGATTTTTATTTATTTATTTGACAGAGAGAGAGATAACGAGAGCCGGAACACAAGCAGGGGGAGTGGGAGAGGGAGAAGCAGGCTTCCTGCCGAGCAGGGAGCCCAATGTGGGACTCGATCCTAGGACCCTGGGATCATGACCTGAGCCGAAGGCAGACGCTTAACGACTGAGCCACCCAGGCGCCCATGAAATGGAAATTTTATCCTGTTGTCTTTCTTGGGGTTATTTATTGATTCTTAAATAAAAGGTGATTTTGAGTGACCAAACTCCATTGCTACAGCTTTTTTTTCTGTTTATTTTGAGCTACTTTATTTAAAAGATTTCAT
>NW_027983757.1:0-203 GCF_054177405.1 Leptonychotes weddellii
TGGGTGTTATGCACAAACAATGAATCATGGAACACTTCATCTAAAACTAATGATGTAATGTATGGGGATTAACATAAGAATAAAAAAAATATAAAAAAAAAATAACACATTCCTATTATTAGCAATATAATAACATACATTCCCATGGTGGAAAAGACTATGATAAACAGAAATTTTCCCTTTTTACTCTATGGATTTCTGCA
>NW_027983758.1:0-203 GCF_054177405.1 Leptonychotes weddellii
AGCAGAACCACTCTGTTCCCGGACCCACTCTGGTTTCCAAACGGAACCACTCTGTTCCCGGACCAGGTCTGGTTTCCAAGTCGGAACCGCTCTGTTCCTAGACCCGGTCATGTTTCTAAGTCGGACCCAGTCCAATTTCAGGCAATTTCCGGGCCGAGTCCAAGCCCAGCGGGTCTGGTTTCTCAGTCGGACCCAGTCTGGCT
>NW_027983759.1:0-203 GCF_054177405.1 Leptonychotes weddellii
ATTCCTTTCTTCGATCTCCTGTTGGGTTTGTAGGTGTTCAGAATGGTTTGATCCCTATCCAGCTGAATTCCTGAGAGGAGACGAAATCCAGGTCTCCTACTCCTCCGCCATCTTGATCCGCCCTCTAAATATTTATTTATTTTTTATTTATTTATTTATTTATTTATTAGAGAGAGAGAACAAAACCGGGGGGAGGGGCAGAG
>NW_027983760.1:0-203 GCF_054177405.1 Leptonychotes weddellii
GTTCGTCTACCCCTCCGATTTCCCCCGCTTCATTCTTCCCCTCCCGCTACCTTCTTCTTCTTCTTCTTTTTTTTCTTAACACATTTTATATAGTTTCTATTATGTTGACTTAAGTTTACTGGTCTTTGCTATTTTGTTGTTAATCCTATGTAGTGAAAATTTCAGTTGTTGTATTTTTCATTTCTAGGAGTTCCACTTGGTTC
>NW_027983761.1:0-203 GCF_054177405.1 Leptonychotes weddellii
TTCGTTTGGATGCTATCTTAAATGGAATTGTTTTTTTAATATCCTCTTGGGCTTCTTCATTGTTGATTTAGAGAAAATCACCTGGTTGTTGTAGGGAATTTACTACATGAACTCCTGTAGGAAATGCTACACAGATAGAGCTTAGGGTGATAAGGACACTGACCTCCCCGCACCCAGCCCCTTTCTGCTGGTCGACGAGGTCC
>NW_027983762.1:0-203 GCF_054177405.1 Leptonychotes weddellii
TTTTTTATTCTTATGTTAATCCCCATACATTACATCATTAGTTTTAGATGTAGTGTTCCATGATTCATTGTTTGTGCATAACACCCAGTGCTCCATGCAGAATGTGCCCTCCTCAATACCCACCACCAGGCCAACCCATCCTCCCACCCCCCTCCCCTCTAGAACCCTCAGTTTGTTTTTCAGAGTCCATCGTCTCTCATGGT
>NW_027983763.1:0-203 GCF_054177405.1 Leptonychotes weddellii
TTTCGTCCTTACCATTGTATCGGTAGTACTTGGAAGTGCAAGTTAGGATGTGAATATTTGAAACTCCTGCATGTTCTGAAGGGGCTGTTGGTCAACAGTGTCTGGGATGGGAAATCATCTTTTAGAATTCTGCAATGTTCTCTCTTCTCTACTGAGCACAATGGTGGATTGAAAGAATCTCCAGCAATAGTTATATTCCATTT
>NW_027983764.1:0-203 GCF_054177405.1 Leptonychotes weddellii
TAGTTGAGAATGGCCTAAATCAGGATGTCTTTGGGAAGGTCTTTATTGAGATTAGCCAAAGGGATTCCAGCCAAATCCCTGATCGAGTTGCTTGGCGCAGAATTATTGATTGGCAAATCTTTAGTGTTGCGTGGTGTTGACTGAATTAATCTCTTACACCTGTTTAAAAAGAAAAACCCACCTCTGTACTGAGGACATTTCTT
>NW_027983765.1:0-203 GCF_054177405.1 Leptonychotes weddellii
TTTACTGTACTATTGGATCCTATTAGCTACTATTTTCATGAGAATTTTTATATCCATGTTCATCAGGGATATTGGTCTGTAATTCTCTTTTTTAGTGGGGTCTTTGTCTGGTTTTGGGATCAAGGTAATGCTGGCCTCATAGAGTTAGTTTGGAAGTTTCCCTTCATTTCTATTTTTTGAGACAGCTTCAGAAGAAGAGGTAT
>NW_027983766.1:0-203 GCF_054177405.1 Leptonychotes weddellii
TTCTTTTTTTTTTTTTAAGATTTTTTTATTTATTTGAGAGAGAGAAACAGAGTGTGCTCATGAGCAGGGGGAGGAGCAGAGGGAGAGGGAGGGAGAGAATCCTCAAGCAGACTCCCCGCTGAGTGCCAAGAGACCACAAGTCAAGGAGTACTGGCAGACTCCAGAAACTGGAGAAGGCAAGAAAATTGCTCCACCCCCAAAAC
>NW_027983767.1:0-12245 GCF_054177405.1 Leptonychotes weddellii
TAGAAATTACTTGGTATTGAATTCTGAGTGGGTGCAAAATTAATACATTCCTAGAATAAAAACTGAGTTGTTTTTATTTTTGATTACCATTTATAGCTAGAACACCAGTTCTGGAATGTGATATAATTTTTACCATATTTAATATAGGCCAGGTGATTTTGATAATCTTTGTTATTATTTTCATTTTATTATAACTAAAATTTTCCTAATATTTGCAATTGTAAAGTAATATGAGTAACAAAGATTAACACATAGGAACTTAAACACATCATTTCAACATATGAGAGTGATCATTATAATGTCACATAGTTGTACAATACATTTGACGAATTTCATAAGGTCAACTACTTTATTTTTTAAGGTCAACTATTTTAATGAGTGTTTCTTATTTTTAGTACTCAGTGGTTGAGAACTTATTTTCTGTTTCAGTAATTCATGTACAAGAATACTATGTAAAACAAGAAGACACATGGATAAGAATGTTCAGAAAATACTGATATGCATAAGCGATGTGTTAAAATAAAGTTATCATATTACAAATCATTTCACTATAAACCTGAAGAATAGTTCAATGAATAAATTGCAGGGAACTAATAAACTGGTGACAATTTCTGATTTTTATTCAGATTAAATCTCAGTACTGTTAATACAAGTTGTGAACGTTTTTGGTCCTTCGTATAGAAGATACGCAACTGGACATTATTTGTCTCTGCTCATTGATTTTCCATTAGGCCCAGTTTAGATTCACATTCCATCACTTATCACTCCAGCACTCATCTGTCTAGAGGTCACAAATGGTGTGCCAGACTCAGAGCCACGAGCTATGGCCGCACTACCCATGGCAACTAACAAGATCATTTTGGGATTAACTCATCAACAGTAATTTACTTTGTTCAACCCTGTTAAAGACAGAGCCCAAGAAGCATGTTAATAAGCATTCGTTTCTAAATTTAGGCATGGATTATCAAGGCCTTCATTGTAGGATTGATTTGGTCTTCTTGAAAATTTACTAATACTGTATGGCGCTAGATAATTGTATTTAGTAAAATAATTATTTTTATAAGGAATAGGTGATAATTTATATAGAGAGAGCTACTTAGATATTTCACTCTTCTCATGAAGGCCTTTAATTCAATTAAATTAATATTTTCATAGCCACATTCTGAGAAGCTAACCAAGTTCTGTGCAATTCATCCAAAATAACACAGAACAAACTTTATCTTACAATGAATGGCTATTGACCTTGAACATGAAAATTGCTACTCTGAGAAGTGTAAATGTGACAGAAAATGAACATATGAGACTTTGTTGCTCAGAAGCATTTATCCAAATATTATACATTTAAATCACAGATGTAATAGCAAATTTTATCACATTCTCAGACATCATTAATTTCCCCTTTATATTTTTAAATAACATAGAAAGTTACTCAAATTTTATTTTAATGATACTAATATATTTTTAGAAATTATTTCACAAAATGGCTAAAGATAAGGCAAAGTTGAGAAAAAAACAAAAATTCAAGAAGTGAACTTTTTCATACAAATATATAGGTCATCACTACTTACTTCTTTAGATAGTAATAATTTTAAAAAAGAAGCATACTTTTTTTTTCCCCCTAGGGCTGCCATAACAAATTACTACAAATTGGGTAGTTTAAAACAACAGAAATTATTCTCTCACAGTCCTAGAGGCTAAGTCTGAAATCAAGATGTCATCAGGGCCAATGCTCCCTCTGAAGGTTCTAGGGAAGAATCCTTTGCCACATACCGGCTTCTCGATGTTGTAGGCAATCCTTGACATCCCTTGGATTGTAGGAGCATCACTCCAAGGTCTGCTTCTGTCTTCACATAGCGGTCTACCCTGTACATTTTTCTGTCTTTCTGACACCAGCCATTGGGACTCATCCTAATCCAGTATGACTTCATCTTACCTTGATTACATCAAAAGACTATCTCCAAATAACATCACATTCATAGGTATCAAGGTTTAGGACATCAACTCTTTTTTGGGAGCACAAACCCACATCAAATACCATGAGCTTAACTTTCACATTAATACATAACATAAACAATGCTTAATATACCCTAAAGTGTAACATGTGTAAAACAGTAATTGAATTTTTGGAAAATTTTAGCATTCATGATTAAGATAGTGTAGTATTTATCCTATGAGAGATTTCAACTGGTAGACTGGCATTACATTTTCTGTAATCTCGGGTTAGTCAACATTTGTGTTTCAGCAAAGGAAAAATATGTGACCCAAGAAAACTACTGCTTTCTCTCACTTATCTGCTGCTTACGGCTGCTACTTCAATAGCATTAAGTGTCATTACTTGCCTTAATTGAAAATAAAATAAAAGAGTAGATACTGAGTACTTGATTTTTTGAGAGTTCTACATTCACAAGACTTGTGCGTGTAAACGAATCATTCATTGCTCTCCAGATTTTCTAGTTGAATCTCCCAAGTTAACTGTACTCCAACTTCTTAGGGTTCTTTTAAAACGTTTTTCAATTTTTCAGCCCTCATCATAAAAGTTTTCACAACCTCTAGCATCCAAGTGCTAGGGGATATATGCTAGCAATGCCTTCTCAGAGCGTATCTTTGTTTTCTTGATTGGAATGTGTTAGAATTGTACTATGGAGACTATCCTAGTGATGCAGATCCTATCGAACAGAAAGAATCCTTTTTAACACTTTTGGAAGAAAACCTTTTGATAGATACATATTTTCCTCCTTTCATGATATTTTTATAATTTTCTAAAGTGGGACATTATCTTAAAAACGCATGTCAATACTTCTGTTGCAAAAAGAAATGCTTGCAGTAGAATACATTTTAAGTATGATTAGCAAGTCTTCTGAGGTATTTATAATAATAATCTATATGTATTACATTTTATCCAAAAAGTTAAAACATTATATAATGAACACCATCTAGTCAGGTAATTTAAAATATACTATTGAAACAGAGCTTAAATGAGATTATTCATTCTTAGGAAATACTTCGTGTGCTTATAAGCACTAGGAATATGTTAATAATATAGATCTATTTTATTGGTTTTCCTTATAGTATATCTTACTGAGGAAATATTGACATACAAAAAAATCACAGAAGTTAGTGTTCAGGGGCTCAGTCGGTTAAGCGTCTGCCTTCGGCTCATGTCATGATTCCAGGGTCCTGGGATCGAGCCCCACGTTACTCCCTGCTCAGCGGGAGCCTGCTTCTCCCTGTCCCTCTGCCTGCCGCTCCCCCTGCTTGTGCTCTCTCTCTCTCTGTCAAATAAATAAAATCCTTAAAAAAAGAAAAAGAAGTTAGTATTCAGTTGAATGAATAACATAAGTATAAATTAAGAGACCATTTATATTCCCCAATAAACACCATTTAATTCAAGTGACAGAATATTTCTATTGCAACGGAATGTTTCCCTTTCCAGGCAGGTCCCTTTCAACCTTACTTACCAAGAACCAGCTTCTTTGTGATTTCTATCATTATAGATTAGTTTTGTCTGTTTTTGCATTTCATTTAAATGGACTTATAAAGTATGCCTTCCTTCTTTGTTTGACTTTTTTTTTGCTTAATGTCATGCTTTTTGAGATTCTTAATATAATGTTCTTTGAGTTTATGGTTGTATCAATAATTCATTTCTTATTATTGACTAGTATTCTTTGATTATGACATAATTTTTTTTATCCATTCTCTTATTGATCAACATTTCTTTTGTTTTTAGTTTTTTCTATTATGAAAAATGATACCATGATCATTCTTATATAAGTATTTTTATAAACATGTATTTCTACTGAGCAATTACACACAGGTGCAAAGTTGGTGGGTAAAGGGAAGATCCATTTTTTTAAGTTTTTATTTAAATTCCGGTTAGCTAGCATACAGTGTAATATCAGTTTCAGGTGTACAATTTAGTAATTCAGCATTTCCAAACAACACCTGGTACTCATCACAAGTGCCCTCCTTAATCCCCATTACCTATTTAACCCATCCCCCGACCCATCTCCCCCCTGGTAACCATCAGTTTGTTCTCTAAGAGATAAGAGTCTGTTTCTTGGTTTGCCTCTCTCTCTCTCTTTTTTCTCCTGGGCTCATTTGTTTTGTTTCTTAAATTCCACATATGAGTGAAATTATAAGGTGTCTTTCTCTGACTGACTTATTTCACTTAGCATGAAACTCTCTAGCTCCATCCACATCATTGCAAATGGCAAGATTTCATTTATTTTTATTCTGAGTAATATCCCAATATACATATATATATATACCACTCTTCTTTATCCATTCATCAGTCAATGGACACTTGGACTGTTTCCATAGTTTTGCTATTGTAGATAATGCTGCTATAAACATCAGGGTGCATGTATCCCTTTGAATTAGTATTTTTGCATTTTTGGGGTAAATACTTAGTGCAATTGCTGGATCGTAGGCAGTTCTATTTATAACTTTTTGAGGAACCTCCATACTGTTTTCCAGAGTGTCTGCACCAGTTTGCATTCCCACCAACAGTGCAGGAGCGGCCTCTTTTCTCCACATCCTTGCCAACACCTGTTTCTTGTGTTGCTGATTTTAGCCATTCTGACAGGTGTGAGATGATATCTCACTGTGGTTTTGGATTTGTATTTCCATGATGATGAATGATGTTGAGCATCTTTCCATGTGTCTGTTGGCCATCTGGATGTCTTTGGGAAAGTATTCATGTCCTATGCCCATTTTTAATTGGAGTATTCATTTTTTGTGTGTTGAGTTTTATAATTTTTTAAATATTTTGCATACTAACCTTCTATTGGATATGTCATTTGCAAATATCTTCTCCCATTCAGGAGGTTGCTTTTTAGTTTTGTTGATTATTTCCTTCAATGTGCAAAAGCTTTGTATTTTGATTAAGTCCCAGTAGTTTATTTTTGCTTGTTTCCATTGCCTCAGGAGGCGTGTTTTTTAAGAAGTTGCTACAGCTGATGTCAAAGAGGTTAGTGCCTGCATTCTCCTCTAGATTTAGTGGTTTTATGTCTCATGTTTAGGTCGTTAATTCATTTTGAATTTATTTTAGTGTATGGTGTAAGAAAGTGGTCCAGTTTCATTCTTTTGCATTTTGCTGTCAAGTTTTCCCAACACCATTTGTTGAAGAGTTTGTCTTTTTCCTATTGAATATTCTTTCCTGCTCTGTCGAAGATTAATTGACCATATAGTTGTGGGTTCATTTCTGGGTTTTCTATTCTATTCTATTGATCTGGGTGTCTATTTTTGTGCCAGTAACATACTGTCTGATCACTACAGCTTTGTAATATAACTTGAAGTCTGGAATTGTGATGCCTCCAGCTTTTTTTTTTTTTTTAAAGATTTTTTATTTATTTATTTGAGAGAGAGAGAATGAGAGAGAGCACATGAGAGGGGGCAGGGTCAGAGGGAGAAGCAGACTTCCCGCCGAGCAGGGAGCCCGATGCGGGACTCGATCCCGGGACTCCAGGATCATGACCTGAGCCGAAGGCAGTCGCTTAACCAACTGAGCCACCCAGGCACCCCCAGCTTTTTTTTTCTTTTCTTTTTTTTTTTTCCCCCAAGGTTGCTTTGGCTATTTGGGATCTTTTGTGGTTCCATACTTTTTTTGAAGATTGCTTGTTTTAGTCTGTGAAAAATCCTGATGGCATTTTGATAGGGATTGTGTTAAATGTATAGATTGCTTTGGGTAGTATAGAAATTTTGACAATGTCTGCTCTTCTGGTCCATGAGCATGGAATGTCTTCACATTTCTTTTTGTCATCTTCAATTTCTTTCATCAGGGTTTTATAGTTTTAAGAGTAGTATAAGACTGTTGAATTGCAGACATGTACCTCTGAAACAAGTAATACATTATATGTTAAAAAAAAAAGAAGAAGATAGCAGGAAGGGAAAAATGAAGGGGGGGAAAATTGGCGGGGGAAATGAACCATGAGAGATGATGGACTCTGAAAAACAAACTGAGGGTTCTAGAGGGGATGGGGGTGGAAGGATGGGTTAGCCTGGTGATGGGTCCTAAAGAGGGCACATTCTGCATGGAGCACTGGGTGTTATACGCAAATAATGAATCATGGAACACTACATCAAAAACTAATGATGTAATGTATGGTGATTAACATAACATAACAAAAAAAAAAAGAAAGAAAAGCATATACTCTGTTGTAAAGGTCCTAAGGATTGAGTTTTCTCTTGTGTCTGTATTTTTACTCTCTAGCTGCATTAAAAAATGTCGATTGGTTTCTCTCAGTAATACCACTTTCTAAGACAACTTGTCTGTAAGTGTGTGGCTAAAAATGACCATCCTGTCAATGACTCACATGACCTTACGAAACTAATGAATCATTCAACACTAATAAATAAATAAATAAATAAATAAATATTATGTAATTTCATAAACAAAGCAAAAAAAAATTTAAAAATGAACATAAAATAAGAGTACAGGTCTTTTACATCTTTGGTTAGGTTTATTGCTAGGTGTCTTACTGTTTCTGGTGCAGTTGTAAAAGGGATTGATTGTTACTTTCTATTTATGCTGCTTTATTATTGGTGTATAGAAATGCAACAGATTTCAGCATGTTGATTTTGTATCCTGAGACTTCACTGAATTTGTGTATCAGTTTGAGCAGTAATCTCTTTCCCCTTTGAGTTTTATAACTAATCACATTTCTTTGAATGTTCTATTCTTCACATAGTAAACGAATCCCAGCATAGTGTCAGTTTACAATGTTAAACCACTTACATATTCATTCATATTTGCAGTGTATGACTAAATATGATGAAGCTTTGATTTTGTCCTTTCCATATAATCTATTATTTTTTTTATAGCAGATAACAAGAAGAGGAAAATATCTAACAAACTGTTCCTTGGGCTTATTTTAAATGAAAACTACAGTATGAAAATCTACATTTTCTAGGTGAGCATGAGAAATTGAAAGATAACAATGACCAGAGCCTAAGAAGAAGAAAGCACAGAGGCAGCTTCTGGGAAACTGGTTGAAGCCAGTAGAAAAATAGCTAGAGTTTGCAGTTTCTGTCTTAATGGTAGCATCAGAAAACCAAGCCCAAAGATGCTCTGCCAAGCCTAATTTGGCCATGAGACTGGTTGTGGGTTTTGGCTTTTAGCACACTGTAGAATCTCCTTCCCCTAACGACGTCATCATTCAGGGCCTAAGTTCTCTCTTAGAGCAGGTTTCCCTACTCTGGTGAAATGCATATATATATATCTTAGCTCTATGTTTCAGTCTTTATTTTTCCATTGTCTGTGAATCATTACAATACTGATACGTATATAAGGCAGCAGATGAACGTTTCATTTATTAAAAAAAAACAAATTTGTAAGAAATTCTCATATAAATTATAAGTACTGGTTCTAAAGTTTGAAATGTTATATCAAAAAGGTGACTGTAATAATTTCATTTTGCCCGTTACTCTCGACTTTTACTATCTGCTATTTCTTCTGAACCTGAAATATTTTAGTTTTTATTTCATAGAGAATAATTAATATGGACAAGGAAAGCATTAGTATTATTTATAAGGGAGTTTTAAATTATTAGTAATAGTACAAAGAATGAAGGAACCAAATACATTTTGAAAGGAAGCAAAACACTGATATAATATGGACATTTTTTAAAAGCATAAATTACTTTTGTTTTATATTATTCTTTTTACCTTAACCTAAAGGGTTATAGCTTACATGGATTTAGATGGATATTTAAAATATTAATAAGGACTGAGTAAAATAATCTCCTATGATTACATCAAACTATTAAATGTTTTAGTCACTTATTCAGATATTTTAAAGCAGGTACAATTATGTATCACATCAACTAAATACTTAGTTGACTGATGAATTGTTTTACTTTTCAGATATTTGAAGATGGTTGGTCTATACTAATGGACTAACAAAGCACTTTCTTTTAAAAATTATTCCAATAAAAATGGAAAATAAATATGTACAAATATATTTCTGAAGATTATGAAAGCCTACAGGGTTTCTGATTATTGATTTATAGAAAAATGGATGTTCACAATCAAATTTAAAACCAGCTAAAGGCATTTACAGATTAACTTGTTAAAAGTATTAAAACTTTATCTGTTAGGAAAATGAATACATTTAAAGAGGAATCAGTAATTTAACATGCTTCTTATCAGAACAAATCACATACTGAAAATAATATTTATGTTAATATAGGTTATTAAAGTGACCTGGAGGGAACCAAATGAAATTTGGCAAAAATCCAAGATTAAACATAATATCCACAGGTCTGTAATTTTACTCAGATGTTACAGTGGTTGTCTTTAATACTTTTATCAAGGACAGTCAAATATAAAGTCACCCTTATATTTTATAGGCGCATTTGAAGAATGAAGTATCTTATTTAACAAAGAGAGTTGGAAAATGATGGAATAATTGCTGCTCCACAAGAGTACAAAAGCATTTTTGCTTTTGAAATGTCCATATTAAATTATCCAAAATCCATTGGAAAATGTTAAATTAGTAAGTGATTTTACACCAAATATAGCAAAATATGGACTCCATCAGCACTGGGAATGTACCTTACTCAAAAAAAAAAAAAAAAAGGCTCCTGAGTCCTGTTATGGAGATAAAGGAATTTCTAATATAGAGGTTGCAGTAATTATGTGTTCTACCACAACAGGTGTTCCTACCCACCAGCTGTACATGATTCTCAAATGAGAAATGATGTTAGTGTGATGAGACAGTTGTGTTGGTTGATCAATGTTTTGACTTTTGCATAATAAGAGATTTAACTAACTCCTTGACAATAAAGGGAAAACCTCAACTCTGCACATAGTTAGAATGGGACAATTTAAATAGAAAATTTTGAGGTTTAAATTAAATTAAATATAAAATTAAAAATGAGTGTTTGATATATCCAGTTCTAGCTAGGATGTTAGATGGTGCTCACCAGATAACAGGAAATCAGTGGATAAGTAAACAAAACAATAATTTGCTTTAAAGCCATCTAAGTGTACAACAATGTCTGAAAACCCAGTTCCAAAGAGAGATGAGCCTCTCAAAATGAGAAAGGAGTCTATAAGTTAAGCAAGGGTGAAGGAGGAGGCATGCCATAGAAGGAGAGGCTTTGCTGGGATGAGATGAAGCAAGCCATACTTTTAATGAAAGGTTGGTCTGGTATGATTGGAATATGGAAGAGCCCCAGCATAAAAATAAATCTCTTGGCCAGACAGTTATAACCCATAAGTAAGCATCTGTGGGTATAGGATGGAAAACAGAGTCATTGTGGTGTTATTGGAAGTTAGGTGCAAGGACCCAGCTGGAATTCAATTCAGAATTGAATTGAAATTAAATAAAGCTTCAACCCAGTCCCAGCTCAACTTATGATTACCTTTGTCCTAACCCCCTGAATGAGGAAGGATAAGCCTAAATAGGAAACACAAAACAGAATAAAGACAAACATTAAACAGCTCAGTTTGTATTACACATTTATAACTCTTTAGCCTACCACAACCAGGCTGGCAAGAACTGAGTAACAATCAATTTCAGAATTTCTCAGGGTTTGGGATAAGAACATGGACAGAGACCTCTCTGAAGCACAAATATAAAGGGAAGTCTTTTGTTGGTGGAGAACAGACTGGGAAAATTCTCCTAGAGGACCAGCCCATGTCCCAAGCTCAAGGTGACGTGAGAAGAATCTGAAGCCTGTGGTGCGGTGAGGGTGAGCAAAACAGCAGAACCAAAACATAGTGCAATTTCTGGCTACATTGACTAAACTTACCAAACCAAAGGGAAATTCTAGAACTGAAAGACAATATCTGAATTGAAGAATTCATCAAGCAAACTTAACAGCAGACAGGACACAACATTTTTCTGTGTCCAGGCCATTGGACTGAAGGACAGGTCAATAGAAAATATCCAAACTGAAGCATAGAAAGAAAGGGAATGAGGGCGCCTGGGTGGCTCAGTTGGTTAAGCCACTGCCTTCGGCTCAGGTCCTGATCCTGGAGTCCCGGGATCGAGTCCCGCATCGGACTCCCTGCTCGGCGGGGAGTCTGCTTCTCCCCCTGACCCTCCCCCTTCTCATGCACTCTCGCTCTATCTCATTCTCTCTCTCAAATAAATAAATAAAATCTTAAAAAAAAAAAAGAAAGAAAGAAAGGGAATGATAACCATAACTAAACAGATTTAGAAATGTGAGGGAAAATACTATATGATTAACATACATGCAGTAGAGTTCCAAAAGAAGAAAGAGACCAAGGAGGGAGGAATATATGAAGAAATATTGGAGAAATTATCCCAAATATGATAAAAAATAAACCAACAAAAAACAAATTCAGGGAACCTCAGGCAGGTTAAAATATATATATACCTAGGTCCATCATAGTCATGCAGCTTAAAAACTTAAGAAAAGAAAAATCTGTAAAGCTAGCAGAGTAAAAGGCAATTTGTATTCAGGGAAACAAGGATATCTACTTCTTTTTTTAAAAAAATATTTTATTTATTTATTTGACAGAGAGAGAGAGAGAGAGAGCAAGCACAAGCAGGGGGAGTGGCAGGCAGAGGGACAAGGAGAAGCAGGCTCCCTGCTGAGCAGGGACCCTGATGAGGGGCTCGATCCCAGAACTCTGGGATCATGACCTGAGCAGATGCTCAACCGACTGAACCACCCAGGTGCCCCTGATATCTACTTCTTATCATAAACAGGATGACAAAATAAAGTCTTACGACATGACTTATTTTGGTGATGCAGTAATATCAATCTATGTGACCAGTTTGTCCCAACCCCTTACCAACAATTGATACGATCATTTTTTTTAAATTTCTAACAATATGGTGGGTATGAAATGATATCTTAAGATTTTTTTTAACTTGTGATTTTTCTGGTTGTCAGACTGAGCATGTTCTTTGATTTAGTCACTTATATTTTCTCTTCTTTGTAGCACTTTTTCAGGATATTTACTTTTTTTTTCTGTTAGATCCTTTATGTATTTTTATGCTACTATTACTGTTTGTGGCCATCCTTATTTTGAAGGATACAAATCCATTGGGAGTATTACAAATGCCTTCCTCACTTTCATCTTGCCATTCCACTTGCTTTATTGTGTGTTTCAAGGAATAGATGTTTTCAAAGTTTTACAATTTTATCTTCCACGTGTAAGTCGGTAATGCTGGAAAGGACTTTGGTGTATGTGTGTTTGGCTTCCAATTTCCCCTGAATGTCTCTGCATTATTTATTAAATATTCAAATCTTTCTCCGTTAAACCACAATGCTAGTTGTGCCATAAAGTTTCCATTAGGTTCTATTGATCCTTCATCTATTCTAACATTGTACTTTCTAAATTATTAAAGTTCATATTAATTTTATACAAATTAAGTCTTGATTTCACATATTGTTTTCTTTGGTGCCCTGAATATTCCTTAATTTTACTTCCCCATAAGATTTTAGATAATGTTTTTGTACTTTTAGTTACGTACACACACACACAAACCTACACCAATACTTTTTAAGATTTTATTTGTTTTCATTGAATCTATAGGTCAATTTGGGTAGAGATGACAACTGTAGGTATTAGAACTTCATGAATGTTTCTCTGTTTTTTGGCATTCTTTATTATATGATTTTTTTTTTGAGTTGGACTGGATTCTGATAATGTATAGGTTCATGCCAAAGTATCTCTAAGAGAATTTGTTTTGAAGGAAGAAATGAGAAAAATACAATTAAGTCATCAGATTGCTTGTTCAGTGATTTTGAAGCCTAAGTAAGAGGCATGGAGAAGGATCTAGAGCCACAGCTGCACTCAGCAGCCAACACTATGCTTTCTGCTGTTGCACAAATGCAGGACGGAACAGCTCTCCATTGTGCCCAGTCCTCTGCTTGCTGAGACTTTGTACCAGGAACAAACTCCAAGGCCTTCTTCCCACAGGGCTGCTACCGTAGTCCTTGTACTATTTATAGGCTGAGGTGAGAGGGTCCTGAGGGCTGGGTTTCCCAAGGAGTTCCTAATGACCTTCTCCTTTCTGAGTCTCAGGCAGCACTGACCTCACCATTGTGACTTGAGGTTTTAGTAGATATTTTTTACTAGCCTCTCTGGATCCATGACCCTATTATGTATGAAATTTTAAAGAAGTTTTATACTTTTACATAAGGATGTTCCATATCCTTTGTTAAATTTGTTTCTTTTTTAGTTTTCCATTTTGAGATTTTTGTAAATGGTAGCATTTTAACGTGTATATTAGCATCGAAATGTGAAATAGATAAATCTGACAA
>NW_027983768.1:0-1065 GCF_054177405.1 Leptonychotes weddellii
CACTAGGAACACCCTCACAGTGTCATGGGGCTAGTGTCCTGGGCAAGGTCCTCACTAAGCCGGCTCATCCTGCAGCTGTTGCACTGAAGGCCTGATCCAGGCACTGCTGTTCTTGTGCAAGTAAGACAGCACAAGGCAAATTAGCCAAAACCTTGGGTATTGGTTCGGAATTGCTCAGGGCCCCTCAGCCACATCAAACGGCATGAGGGCACGCTCTGAAGACACTTACTAGTCCAATGTTGCCCTAGGAAATTTCCATGGAACAGCCATTGTGTCAAATGGGGGAAGTCAGTGTGAGCGGGGAGGGTGGGAGTCAGAATTCCTGAGATAGAATCAATCTTGGAGACTGCCTAGCACTTAATAGGAGTTCATTACATAGTTCTTGAATGAATAAATGAATCTAAAAACATTTCCTAATTTTAGAAATGATGAGCCTGAAGCTCAGATTAAGTGACTCACGTAAATTGTACTGGAAAGTGGTGACAGAGCCAGACTGGGATCTGAGATGGCCTCCAGCATGATCCCCCTGAGTAGCTTTAGCTCAAGCCATAATCACGCATTTAAATTTTCTGGACCCCCGGGCTCTCATATGACTCTTCATGAGGCATATTCTGGGAAAAAAGGTCATGTCAGTGTCACAGAAACCTCTTACACTTGTTATAATGGGATTTTGTGAGGTTGATGGAATCCCAACATAGGCCATCTCAGAGTTTGTCTGCAGAGATATGGTTGGTGGGAAACCCACATGCTGACAGAGGGTAGAGGAAGATGGAAAAAGCAGAGCAAAAGAGGTCGGTGCTCGCTTCACTTCTGGCCCCATATGACATGGTGGTGTCCAGCAGGAAGAGAGTTAATGTCAGGGTTAAGCCCCCCAGAACCTTCACAGAACTCACCCCTAAGGTTTGAAGCTGAGCTTCATACATGGGTCATGAGCACTCCTGGCAGCTCAGGATAGGATGACACGCGACATAATAAAGCCACAGCACTGACAGATGTATATTCATGGAGCAATGGATTTCTCCAAATACATCCTGAAAAAGGTAAAAAAGTCACGGATAAAACATT
>NW_027983769.1:0-203 GCF_054177405.1 Leptonychotes weddellii
AATGTCTGAGGCAAAAACTGATAGAACTGCAAGGAAAAACAGATAAACCCACTATTATAGTTGGAGACTTCAATGCCTCCCTATCAGAAATGGACAGATCCAGCAGGCAGGAATCACTAAGGACATAGCTGAACTCAGTAGTGCCCCAAATCAACTGGATATAATTGACATCTGTTGAATACTTCATTCCATAACAGCAAAAT
>NW_027983770.1:0-203 GCF_054177405.1 Leptonychotes weddellii
TTTTTTTTTTTAAAGATTTTATTTATTTATTTGAGACAGAGAGAATGAGAGACAGAGAGCAGGAGAGGGGGGAGGGTCAGAGGGAGAAGCAGACTCCCTGCCGAGCAGGGAGCCCGATGCGGGACTCGATCCCGGGACTCCAGGATCATGACCTGAGCCGAAGGCAGTCGCTTAACCAACTGAGCCACTCAGGCGCCCCAAAT
>NW_027983771.1:0-203 GCF_054177405.1 Leptonychotes weddellii
AAATTGTATCTTTCCCAAATCCCACTGGGGTTATTGTATACTTTAGAAATTTATAGACTCTAGTTTGGCCATCCACTTTGGTCAGTCACCAGTTCTAAGGTCTTGGATAACTTACTAATGTATCTGCACATCAATTTTCTCTTTTGTAAAATGGAGTTGATAACAATACCTATCTCATAAGGTTGTTTTTTTTTTTTTTAAAG
>NW_027983772.1:0-203 GCF_054177405.1 Leptonychotes weddellii
GGGCGTGAGTTTGTTTAGTCTTCTCAGGTCATATGTTTGACACCCTTTCGAGTGCAAAACTGGTTTTGGTACAGAGATAAAGCATTCCAAAATTGGCAGGGCGAGTGAAGGGCTTGTACCTTTGAAAGAGGAAGTGGAGACGCCGGAGCTTGGGGCCAACAAGGCACAGCCCCAAGTCCTGTCACTGTCTTCCCGTGGGTGGT
>NW_027983773.1:0-203 GCF_054177405.1 Leptonychotes weddellii
AGCATCTGCCTTCGGCTCAGGTCATGGTCCCAGGGTCCTGGGATCGAGCCCCGCGTCGGGCTCCCCGCTCGGCGGGAGGCCTGCCTCTCCCCCCTCCACTCCCCCTGCCTGTGCTCCTCTCTCACTGTGTCTCTGTCAAATAAATAAATAAAATCTTTAAAAAAAAAAAAAAAAGAAAGAGGTGACAGGGAGAGCACTTGTGA
>NW_027983774.1:0-203 GCF_054177405.1 Leptonychotes weddellii
GTGAGAGCCGTCTGAGGCCTCGGTGGGCCTGGGCTGTGCTCACCACCGTGAGCAGCTCCGTTCCGGCGTGAGTTGTTTTTCTGCGAGTCGTTTACCCATTTCCGCTGGCTCGCTTTCTGTGCGCGAGTACCAGTCGGGGGTCTCCAGGGAAAGAGCCAGACGCGTGTGCGCGTGTGTGTGGGTGTGTGTGTGTACACGCACGT
>NW_027983775.1:0-203 GCF_054177405.1 Leptonychotes weddellii
ATTTTTTTTTTTAAAGATTTTATTTATTTATTTGAGACAGAGAGAATGAGAGACAGAGAGCATGAGAGGGAGGAGGGTCAGAGGGAGAAGCAGACTCCCTGCCGAGCAGGGAGCCCGATGCGGGACTCGATCCAGGGACTCCAGGATCATGACCTGAGCCGAAGGCAGTCGCTTAACCAACTGAGCCACCCAGGCGCCCTTAT
>NW_027983776.1:0-203 GCF_054177405.1 Leptonychotes weddellii
ACAGTCCTGCTCCAGGTGTTGGCTTATGCTCATGGTAAACCAAAATCTCCCAGCTACATGGGTACAGTGTCTCATCAAGGCAGATGACACACAGTTTCTGTCCTTTCTGTGTAAGAGTATCAGAATAGAGGCTAAGCACACATTGTGAGCCAGAACTCTATGCCTACTTGGTGTCAACCTAAAGAGCATGTTCCCACTCTACA
>NW_027983777.1:0-203 GCF_054177405.1 Leptonychotes weddellii
GCATTTAGATTAAAAAAGAACATAATTTAAAAGTTGTTCATAAAATAATTGTCTTTAGTAAAAGTGATTTCTTTTTTTTTTTTTATTCTTATGTTAATCCCCATACATTACATCATTAGTTCTAGATGAAGTGTTCCATGATTCATTGTTCGTGCACAACACCCAGTGCTCCATGCAGAACGTGCCCTCCTCAATACCCCCCC
>NW_027983778.1:0-203 GCF_054177405.1 Leptonychotes weddellii
GCCATGGGTGCTGGGGGTAGCTAGGCTTAGCAGGCTGCAAAGTTTCCCAGGTAACTGGTACCAGCAATTTGCTGGTGCAAGATTCTTAAAGTAGTCCCAACACCAACAGCAGGAGTCATCTGAGCTGCGTAGTTAAACGTGCATCTCCCTGGACCCAAGACCTCAAAAAACCAACAGGGACGGATCCTGGGGATCTGCATTGT
>NW_027983779.1:0-1065 GCF_054177405.1 Leptonychotes weddellii
GAGTACCAATATCATATGGTATCACGAGGAGTATGTAAAGCACTTTGAACAGTGTTTTACACGTAGCGAGTAGTCAATATATATTAGGGAATAGCAGTGCAGCAGGGCTTGCCCTATTCACTCCTCTTCTCTTAGTTATGGTGAGGCTGAAACAGTGAGTACCCAAGATGAAACAACTAATTAAAGTCACTGAAAAAATAAAGCTTATTCTGTAAGATTATATTGAATACTTTATAAATAATAATGAATTTAGTGATAAATATGGAATGTAGTGACAGTTTTAATCCCAGTCTATGGGTTGGAGGGTGGACCAGAGGATGGATGGGAGGCAGAGATAGAGTTTGGGATAATGGTTTGTTGTTGCTGTTGTTGTTTTTAATTTTAATTTTGATTTATTTATTTTTAATTAACATATAATGTATTATTTGTTTCAGGGGTACAGGTCTGTGATTCATCAGTCTTACACAATTCACAGCGCTCACCGTAGTACATACTCTCCCCAATGTCCATCACCCAGCCACCGCATCCCTCCTACCCCCCACCACTCTAGCAACCCTCAGTTTGTTTCCTGAGATTAAGAGTCTCTTATGAGGGGCGCCTGGGTGGCTCAGTTGGTTAAGCGACTGCCTTCGGCTCAGGTCATGATCCTGGAGTCCCGGGATCGAGTCCCGCATCGGGCTCCCTGCTCAGCAGGGAGTCTGCTTCTCCCTCTGACCCTCCTCCCTCTCATGCTCTCTGTTTCTCATTCTCTCTCTCTCAAATAAATAAATAAAATCTTTTAAAAAAAAAAAAAAGAGTCTCTTATGATTTGTCTCCCTCTCTGGTTTCGTCTTGTTTCATTTTTCCTTCCCTTCCCCTTATGATCCTCTGTCTTGTTTCTCAAATTCCTCATATCAGTGAGGTCATATGATACTTGTCTTTCTCTGATTGACTTATTTTGCTTAGCATAATACCCTCTAGTTCCATCCACATTGTTGCAAATGGCAAGGTTTCATTTTTTTTGAGGGCTGCATAATATCCATTGTATATATATACCACATCTTCTTTATCCATTCATCTGTTGAT
>NW_027983780.1:0-203 GCF_054177405.1 Leptonychotes weddellii
GGGGGCCAGCCCTGCCTCCTGGCCCGCACCACCCACGCAGGAAGCTGAACGCGAAGGCAGTGACAGCCTGAGCGGCAGCCACGCCCCGCCCCCGCCCGTTGCAGGAGGGAGAGGAGGAGCGGGGTCCTGCTCGCCGCGGGGGCCGGCCAGCCCGCCACCCTCAGCAGCAGCTGCAGGCGCCCGTGTGCACGCGCAGGATGCCC
>NW_027983781.1:0-203 GCF_054177405.1 Leptonychotes weddellii
TTTTTTTTTTTTAAAGATTTTATTTATTTATTTGAGACAGAGAGAATGAGAGACAGAGAGCATGAGAGGGAGGAGGGTCAGAGGGAGAAGCAGACTCCCCGCCGAGCAGGGAGCCCGATGCGGGACTCGATCCCGGGACTCCAGGATCATGACCTGAGCTGAAGGCAGTCGCTTAACCAACTGAGCCACCCAGGCGCCCGGTG
>NW_027983782.1:0-203 GCF_054177405.1 Leptonychotes weddellii
TATTCCTTTTTAGTCTAATTTTTCTTCATCTGTCTCTTTCCTTTCTTTTTCTCTTGCTCTTGCTTTAAACTTTCTCACTTTCTCCAAAAGCCCCTTTACTGATTTCACACATGCCTGGTTTTTCTAGTTTGGGAAACAAATAAACCAAATCATCAAATGAATGTGATGAGCATCTTAATATTACTCCATTTTTTTTTCCCACT
>NW_027983783.1:0-203 GCF_054177405.1 Leptonychotes weddellii
GGATATAGAAACAAGAGGATCTGCAGATCAACTGAATGCAGGTAATGGAGGAAATTCAAGAAATCAGGATCTTTAGCTTGAACAACTGGAAAATAAGGACAAATGCATGGTTGAGGGAGATACTCATGAAATTTGTTTATGTTAGAGATGCCTGAGATGTCCCTGCAGAACTGAGAAAATTAGAGTTGAACAGCTCAGTGTGA
>NW_027983784.1:0-203 GCF_054177405.1 Leptonychotes weddellii
GAGGGGCGCCTGGGTGGCTCAGTTGGTTGAGCGACTGCCTTCGGCTCAGGTCATGATCCTGGAGTCCCTGGATCGAGTCCCGCATCGGGCTCCCTGCTCAGCGGGGAGCCTGCTTCTCCCTCTGACCCTCCCCCCTCTCGTGTGCTCTCTCTCTCTCTCATTCTGTCTCCAATAAATAAATAAAATCTTTAAAAAAAAAAAAA
>NW_027983785.1:0-203 GCF_054177405.1 Leptonychotes weddellii
CGCGTGTGGGTGCATCTTCCCTGATGGGGAAGGCTTGGAGGACACGGGTCCAGGAGGGTGTCTCGGGTTTGCTTTGAGCACAGTTTGCTGGCCCTGGTCTGAGGCAGGTTCTGCAGCCCCCAGGGCCTTGGACGGGGCCGCGTGTCCTCTGGATGCAAATCGCTCAGGATTCCAGTCATGCACCCACGGAGTCACATGGGGAT
>NW_027983786.1:0-203 GCF_054177405.1 Leptonychotes weddellii
TTTTTTTTTTTTAAAGATTTTATTTATTTATTTGAGACAGAGAGAATGAGAGAGACAGAGAGCACATGAGAGGGGGGAGGGTCAGAGGGAGAAGCAGGCTCCCCGCCGAGCAGGGAGCCCGATGCGGGACTGGATCCAGGGACTCCAGGATCATGACCTGAGCCGAAGGCAGTCGCTTAACCAACTGAGCCACCCAGGCGCCC
>NW_027983787.1:0-203 GCF_054177405.1 Leptonychotes weddellii
GACGAGGAAGACAGTCACCTGGGAAGGATGCACCACAGCTATATCCATCCATCCATCCGTCCATCCGTCCATCCATCCATCCGTCCATCCATCTGTCCATCCGTCCATCCGTCCGTCCACCCATCCATCCACAGATACGTCTGTTTCCTCTTCTTGGCCATCATGCACAATGCTGCTATGAACACTCACAGGCCAGTTTATGT
>NW_027983788.1:0-203 GCF_054177405.1 Leptonychotes weddellii
TCTTCCCCTCACCATGTGCAATTCATCACTGTCATATACACATGAGTACACCTGTATTTCTGCTTTCTAATGAACTGTATTAGCCTGTCTAGCTCTGTAACAAATAAATACTAGAGCTTTTTAGTATATCCTAATATTTTCTAAGTTTCTCAAAAATTCTACTTGAGGACTATCTTAATAAATTTTGGATCTTAACTTTCTCT
>NW_027983789.1:0-1065 GCF_054177405.1 Leptonychotes weddellii
GGATCAAGCCCTGAGTTGGGGGGGGGGGGTCCTTGCTCAGCAGGGGGTCTGCTGGAGATTCTTTCCCTCTCCTTCTCCCTCTGCCCCTCTCCCTACTCATGCTCGCTCTCTAGGTAAATAAATAAATACATACATACATAAAATCTTAAAAACAAATCATACTAGAACTTACGGTTTATAATAACCCAAATTTATTATTGCACAAAGGTCTAAAGTCACCTGGGTGTCTCTGCTGATGGAGGCCACACTCACCAGAACTCAGCTGAGTTCACTCGTGCATGCACAGTCGACTGCAGAGTCGGCTGAAGACTGGCTAGTCGAGTAAGGCCTCAGCTGGAAAACCTGTCTTAGCTCCCCGTGCCCATGCCCTCTCAGTCTCAGGCAGGCTGTCTTAGTCTTGTTATTATAGTAGGGCCACCATTTCCAGAGAGAATGAACAGAAGTACTCAAGGCTTCTTAAGGCCTTGACACAGCCCTGGCGCACTGTTTTGGTTAAAGTAGGATTCAGAAGGCCAGTCCAGACTTTAGGTGTTCAAGTTTGCACAGGAAGAGAGGCCTTCCCCTGCTCCCTTGCTCTTCTCAGGGTACTGTGCACCAAAGTATCAGGCCGCATTGTATGGAGAATGCAACAGTATTATAAATAGTTGTTTCCACAAGAAGTTTACTTTTCTTCTGAGAATATAAAGTGTAGAGGCATGAAATTATCAAACTGAATGCATGCAATTAAAAAAATAAGAGAATAATAAAACAGGTCTCCCAAGGCAGCATCTGATTAATTGCAACAAGTAAGAGAATTCCACAGAGAGATTACAATAGCTGGATGAAATGTCCTACTAATCAGTGTTCCAGAATAAAATTTGGAGTATTTTGTGAAAAAGAGAATATGAGAATTTATATATTCTCCGAATCAATTGTAGGTTCTTCACCCCATTGCATGAGCTTACATGTAAGATGAACACAGAGCAAGATCTTGAGGAATTCAGGGACAGAAACAGGAAGTTTGGATGGAGTTGGGGGGTAACAGTGCTGATTAGAGGGACGACTGTGTGACTCAGTCATTTAAGC
>NW_027983790.1:0-203 GCF_054177405.1 Leptonychotes weddellii
AACATTTCCTGAGTGTTTAACCAGCCCCCAATAAGGTACTTGGTGTTCTAGAAGGCACCTCTTTTTTTTTTTTTATGTTAATCCCCATACATTACATCATTAGTTTTAGATGAAGTGTTCCATGATTCATTGTTTGTGCATAACACCCAGTGCTCCATGCAGAACGTGCCCTCCTCAATACCCACCACCAGGCTAACCCATCC
>NW_027983791.1:0-203 GCF_054177405.1 Leptonychotes weddellii
TAGATGAGAATGGCCTAAATCAGGATGTCTTTGGGAAGGTCTTTATTGAGATTAGCCAAAGGGATTCCAGCCAAATCCCTGATCGAGTTGCTTGGCGCAGAATTATTGATTGGCAAATCTTTAGTGTTGCGTGGTGTTGACTGAATTAATCTCTTACACCTGTTTAAAAAGAAAAACCCACCTCTGTACTGAGGACATTTCTT
>NW_027983792.1:0-203 GCF_054177405.1 Leptonychotes weddellii
TTTTGTTTTTGTTTTTTAAGATTTTATTTATTTATTTTACAGAGAGAGAGAGAGACAGTGAGAGAGGGAACACAGCAGGGGGAAATGGGAGAGGGAGAAGCAGGCCTTCCACCGAGCAGGGAGCCCAATGCGGGGCTCAATCCCAGGACCCTGGGATCATGACCTGAGCCGAAGGCAGACGCTTAACGGCTGAGCCACCCAGG
>NW_027983793.1:0-203 GCF_054177405.1 Leptonychotes weddellii
TTAGAGAGAGAGAGAGACAGAGAGACACAGAGAGGGGTGGGGGAAGGGCAGAAGGAGAGGGAAAGAGAGAATCTTAAGCAGGCTCTACGCCCAGCGTGGAGCCCGATGTGGGTCTCTACCTTATAATCCTGAGATTGTTACCTGAGCTGAAATCAAGTGTCAGATGCCTAACCAACTGAGCCACCCAAATGCCCCAGTACAAG
>NW_027983794.1:0-203 GCF_054177405.1 Leptonychotes weddellii
TTTATTTATTTATTTATTTATTTTAAAGATTTTATTTATTTATTCATGAGAGACAGAGAGAGAGAGAGAGAGGCAGAGGGAGAAGCAGGCTCCCAAGGAGCAGGAAGCCCAATGCAGGACTCGATCCCAGGACCCTGAGATCATGACCTGAGCCGAAGGCAGACGCTTAACCATCTGAGCCACCCAGGCGCCCTCTCTGCACC
>NW_027983795.1:0-203 GCF_054177405.1 Leptonychotes weddellii
CCCACTCATGCTCTCTCTCTAATAGTTGTTTCTGGTCTTCTTCTGTTATAACCACTGCCTTTGATGATATCTAGTTTTAAAGTTTTATCAAACTCTTTCTTCTTCCTCTCAACTTTTAATTTGAAATCATCCTGATCAGGCCAAGGACATGCCAGTGATATTTTTTATAAGAATCCACTCTGTCCCTTACTGGGAATACTATT
>NW_027983796.1:0-203 GCF_054177405.1 Leptonychotes weddellii
TGGAGTCTCAGAAGGCTGTGCTCTTGGGGTGCCTCCATCATGGCCTGGGCTCTGTTACTCCTCACCCTCCTCACTCAGGACACAGGTGAGACCTCCAGGAAAGGAAGCACAGGGACATCTGAGCTCATTGTTTGTCTCCTCCTCAGACTTACCGGGGCCCACCCACTAAACTCACTAGATTGTGTTCTTTCTTTTTCAGGGTC
>NW_027983797.1:0-203 GCF_054177405.1 Leptonychotes weddellii
CACCACCACCACCACCATCATCATCCTCACCATCACCATCCTCACCATTACCACCACCACCATAATCACCATCATCATCATCATTTCTGCTTTTTATTGAGCACCTACCATGAGCCAGTCTCCATACCTAATATATTATGTGCACAATCTCATATTAATTCTCACTAGAACTCTATGAGGTAAGAATCCTTTCCCCATCGGGC
>NW_027983798.1:0-203 GCF_054177405.1 Leptonychotes weddellii
TTAGGGCGCCTGGGTGGCTCAGTCGTTAAGCGTCTGCCTTTGGCTCAGGTCATGATCCCAGGGTCCTGGGATCGAGTCCCACATCGGGCTCCCTGCTCGGCAGGAAGCCTGCTTCTCCCTCTCCCACTCCCCCTGCTTGTGTTCCTGCTCTCGCTGTCTCTCTGTCAAATAAATAAATAAAATCTTTAAAAAAAAAAAAAAAA
>NW_027983799.1:0-203 GCF_054177405.1 Leptonychotes weddellii
TTTATTTTTTATTCTTATGTTAATCCCCATACATTACATCATTAGTTCTAGATGAAGTGTTCCATGATTCATTGTTCGTGCACAACACCCAGTGCTCCATGCAGAACGTGCCCTCCTCAATACCCACCACCAGGCCAACCCATCCTCCCACCCCCCTCCCCTCTAGAACCCTCAGTTTGTTTTTCAGAGTCCATCTTCTCTCA
>NW_027983800.1:0-1065 GCF_054177405.1 Leptonychotes weddellii
AAACTCTGCACTGAGTGTAGACCTGGATATAGGGCTCGATCTCATGACCCTGAGATCATGACCTGGGCAGAAAATAAGAGTTGGATGCTCAACCAACTGAGCCACTCAGGCGCCCCTAGCAACTAATCTCTTAATTAAATATAGCAATGATTATTTTAAATACTTGCACTATTTTTATACAAATAATATGTAGGTATTATAAAATACAGACTTTAAAAAAATTACTTATCATTTCACCATCCACAGAGAATCTGTTAGCATTTGGATGTATATCGTTTCAGAGTGTCCCCTCTATAGTAATGGCATCTGAGGAGAGAAAGGAAATGAAGTGGCAGAGATACAATCAAATATTGAGATGTTTTGGAGGAACTTCTGAGGAATTTTTAAAGGTATACATAAATAATTGACAAGGTAAAATATTTTCAAGTAATTAACAAATGTAAAAATCTGTAAAAAAATAAGTGACAGCATCACAGAGAACGAGTGGGGGTAGATAGCATAGACCCAGTGTGTGCTTGACTAGTGTTTTTCAAGACGTGAGTGGTGATTCATTTTAAGTCACAAAATTTATTTAGTGGCCTTGACCAATATTAAAAAGAAAAAAAAAAGGAGGAGGAGGAGAAATAGAATCAAACTGGAAGTATCAAGATGCAGTTTTAATACTTCTATTTTGTGTGTGTGTGCATGTGCATACCCGAGTTGCCATGAATAATGCACTTCCTACTCTGAATTGTGGTAAAAAATGTATAAATGCCACAGTAGTAGACTGAAACCTTACAGAACAAAGAGCAAGTGGAGAGAGGATTCCACCTCCAGATAATAATATTCTCTGGTCCAAAGGGGAATAAGAAAGGAGGAAATCATCGCATCCAATGAGAACCATATGCTCTGATGCCAAGCTTAGACCCCCCAGCTAATGGAGATGCATTGACCTGTTGACCTGCTGGATACACAATTAATACATTAGGTTCATCACATGTCCTCCTCATAAAAGAACTGCATTCCTTCAAAATGCTTCTGATGCTTCCCTGCCTGCTCCAGGAGCAGTTGAAAGATTATACTTCT
>NW_027983801.1:0-203 GCF_054177405.1 Leptonychotes weddellii
GCGCCCAAGTTCTCAATTCCCACACCAAGTCTCTTTATCATTTCTGCTTTCCTAGCTGTAGTATGGCCAATAAAGGACTCTTGGAGGTGAAATTTGGGCTGAGACATTAAGTCCAGGAGGCACACAAACCTGAGTCCTCAGAGCAGGTAATTCATCATCAATTCAGTTGTGCCTCATCCTTTTCAGGAAAATCCACTCAGGAA
>NW_027983802.1:0-203 GCF_054177405.1 Leptonychotes weddellii
AGCAATGGACTAACTCTAATTACAATGAAGTCTAACCAGGGTATAATTGAAAGGTTTATCTCTGGGAAGGGAGAAGGGCCAAACGTGATGTAAGAGATAGGAAAAGGGCAACAATATAGGAGATTTGGGGAGTGGATATAAATAATAAATGCAGAGAACAGGATGATCTTGAGTATTTTAAATTCAAGAAAAAGAAAGAAATA
>NW_027983803.1:0-203 GCF_054177405.1 Leptonychotes weddellii
ACAGTCACAAGTTTCCTCAAGTAAATGCTATAAGAAAAGGATGGGAAGGGGCTCTCTTTCCTTATTTTCAACAGGGACAATAAGCCCCTTACTTTTAATATATTTTGTCCTAACAGTAGACCTTGGCTTGGTTTGCTCACAGAGCTGTTGTTCATCTGGCTGTTGGCTGGTCTAGGACAGCTGCAGCTGGAAAGGCTGCACTA
>NW_027983804.1:0-203 GCF_054177405.1 Leptonychotes weddellii
TATAGGGGAAGTATATTCTGTGGAGTCGGTGTAACTATTCAGTGTTTCTTCTCCCAGGAATATATATTTTTTTTATTCTTATGTTAATCCCCATACATTACATCATTAGTTTTAGATGAAGTGTTCCATGATTCATTGTCTGTGCATAACACCCAGTGCTCCATGCAGAATGTGCCCTCCTCAATACCCACCACCAGGCTAAC
>NW_027983805.1:0-203 GCF_054177405.1 Leptonychotes weddellii
CTCATCCATGAATTTCCCAGACCTGTTCCCATCTCTACTTTTCTCTCCCCAAAGCTACTTTTTCCTCTTAACATACCTCTTCTCAAGTCTGTCACCTCTGCCTACGAAAACGGAAGCATGGAAGTCTCCCTTACTGCAGGCAGCCACATGCCCCGTATCAGGCTACCGGGTGCTGCCTTTGAAAACAGAGGGATTTGCATGAA
>NW_027983806.1:0-203 GCF_054177405.1 Leptonychotes weddellii
TTAGAGAGAGAGAGAGACAGAGAGACACAGAGAGGGGTGGGGGAAGGGCAGAAGGAGAGGGAAAGAGAGAATCTTAAGCAGGCTCTACGCCCAGCGTGGAGCCCGATGTGGGTCTCTACCTTATAATCCTGAGATTGTTACCTGAGCTGAAATCAAGTGTCAGATGCCTAACCAACTGAGCCACCCAAATGCCCCAGTATAAG
>NW_027983807.1:0-203 GCF_054177405.1 Leptonychotes weddellii
TTTTTTTTTTTTTTAAAGATTTTGTTTATTTATTTGACAGAGAGAGAGATAGCGAGAGCAGGAACACAAGCAGAGGGAGTGGGAGAGGGAGAAGCAGGCTTCCCGCCGAGCAGGGAGCCCGATGTGGGCCTCGATCCCAGGACCCTGGGATCATGACCTGAGCCGAAGGCAGACGCTTAACGACTGAGCCACCCAGGCACCCT
>NW_027983808.1:0-203 GCF_054177405.1 Leptonychotes weddellii
TTTATTTATTTATTTATTTATTTTAAAGATTTTATTTATTTATTCATGAGAGACAGAGAGAGAGAGAGAGAGGCAGAGGGAGAAGCAGGCTCCCAAGGAGCAGGAAGCCCAATGCAGGACTCGATCCCAGGACCCTGAGATCATGACCTGAGCCGAAGGCAGACGCTTAACCATCTGAGCCACCCAGGCGCCCTCTCTGTACC
>NW_027983809.1:0-203 GCF_054177405.1 Leptonychotes weddellii
ACAGTCACAAGTTTCCTCAAGTAAATGCTATAAGAAAAGGATGGGAAGGGGCTCTCTTTCCTTATTTTCAACAGGGACAATAAGCCCCTTACTTTTAATATATTTTGTCCTAACAGTAGACCTTGGCTTGGTTTGCTCACAGAGCTGTTGTTCATCTGGCTGTTGGCTGGTCTAGGACAGCTGCAGCTGGAAAGGCTGCGCTA
>NW_027983810.1:0-1065 GCF_054177405.1 Leptonychotes weddellii
CATGATGAGCACTATGTTGAATCACTATATTGTACACCTGAAACTAAGATAATACTCTATGTTAACTGCACTGGAGTTAAAATATGAAACAACGACGACAACAACAACAACAACAACTGTATTTGATACCAGATCTATGTAACTACTCCAAAGTTGGTGCTTTTAACTGATGCCATGTTTGCCTCTAAATGAGTACAGGAATTTAAAAAAAAAAATCAACCCCAGTCGGGTGAACTTTTCATTTTCTAAGCATAGAAAAACAACAAAATCATGAAATCTTTACCTGGGTGTGGCAGACAAACCGAAAGGCAACTGTAAGGATCCCTGCCTTCTGGCACTCACACCCTTGCATAATCCCCTTCCCTGGAGTGTGGGTGGGACCTGTGAGTAGTTTCTAAATAACAGAATAGGTAAAAGGCGATGGATGCCACTCCTGTGATTACATCACATTATATAAATCTCGCCAGTCAGTTTGCTTGAGAGCTTCTCCTTGCTGGCTTGATGAAGTACACAGTTATATTGAGAAAGCCCACTTGGCAGGGAATCATGCATGGTCTGTTGGCGCCGGGGACAGCGTCAGGTGAGAGCGGACAGCAGATAAAAGGCAGGGCCTTCCATCACACAGCCACAAAGAAGTGAATTCTGGATGAGTTTAAAAGCCAGTACAGGGGCGCCTGGGTGGCTCAGTTGGTTAAGTGGCTGCTTTTGGCTCAGGTCATGATCCCAGGGTCCTCGGATCAAGTCCTGCATTTGGCCCTCTGCTCAGCAGGGAGCCTGCTTCTCCCTCTCCCGTTCCCCCTGCTTGTGTTCTGTTTCTCTCTCTCTCTGTCAAATAAATATATAAAATCTGAAAAAAAAAAAAGCCAGTAGATTCCCAGCTGAGCCAGTTGAAAACACAGCTGAGCCAACACCTTGACTGTAGCCCTACTTAATCTCGAGCAGAGAACCCAGTCAGGTTGTGCCAGGATGCCTGACCTACAGAGACTGTGAGGTAATAAACATGTGTTGTTTTAACCACTAAGTTTATGGTAACTTTTTTTTTTTTAATGTTTTATTTATTTATTC
>NW_027983811.1:0-203 GCF_054177405.1 Leptonychotes weddellii
AGAGCCCCTCTGTTGTATATGGGAGGGGATAATGTTTTCATGTTCCTTTCTGATCATGCCCGAAAGTCTTGCCCCATTGTTGGGAAGAGATGTATTAGCTCAAATGAAGACCACAATTCTGGTCACCCCAGGCCAATTCCTTTGTCTCCCACTAACCGAAGTCACAGTCGACTCACGAGTGTGGGCTACACAAGGAAAAGTAA
>NW_027983812.1:0-203 GCF_054177405.1 Leptonychotes weddellii
TTGACATGACTCAGCACACCCTGATTGCTTAAGAAAGTTCTGCAAAATAGCGCATAAAAACCCCTAATCTTAGAAACTCTGGGGGCAACCCACTCGGGTCCCCCTCCCTCTCTGGAAGCTTTATACTCTTGCTCAATAAAATTTGTTTTGCTGCCCACCACTCTTCATCTGGTCTACCTCTTCATTCTTCAAAGCAACGCGAC
>NW_027983813.1:0-203 GCF_054177405.1 Leptonychotes weddellii
GACAAACAAAAACTAAAGGAATTTGCAAACACAAAACCAGCCCTACAGGAAATCTTGAAAGGGGTCCTCTAAGCAAAGAGAGACCCTAAAAGCAACATAGACCAGAAAGGAACACAGACAATATACGGTAACAGTCACCTTACAGGCAATACAATGGCACTAAATTCCTATCTTTCAATAGTTACCCTGAATGTAAATGGGCT
>NW_027983814.1:0-203 GCF_054177405.1 Leptonychotes weddellii
TTGCTAAGTAAATGAGTTGGCTAATAGAGTGACTCATGAAGTGCTTAAAAAGTACTTATTTTGGGAAAGTCTACCTTGATTTGAAACCTGGCTCTATCACTCACTAACCTTATGGCTTTAAGTAAGTGACCTCACCTTCTGTGTCTGGGTTTCCTTATCTGTATATATAATGGGGATGACCAGAATTTATGTAATAACCGTAT
>NW_027983815.1:0-203 GCF_054177405.1 Leptonychotes weddellii
CTCTGCCGGCCACCGTGGTCAGTGTCCTTCTGGCCCATCTCACTCGCTCCTCACCGTACACGTCTATTCCTGTCCCTGTTTCAGAGCTGATGCCACCCCAGCTCAGAGAGGTCGTGGCTGCCCGCGGTCACACAGCCTGGAGGTGGCTGAGCAGGGCCTGGGGAGGTGGCCGGGTCCCCTCCCTCACGCCCCTCCCCCACGGG
>NW_027983816.1:0-203 GCF_054177405.1 Leptonychotes weddellii
CGTTGTCTCCCCCAGGGAAGGTAGGAGTGAGGGACAGCCTCCCCTCGGTCACACTGTCGCAGGCACCACCAGCACCGACCACCAGCACCAGCACCAGCCCCAGCACCAGACCCAGCAGCTCCCAAGGGCCTCTGCATCGGAGAGCCTCGCGGAGGGCTCCGGGTCTGCGAGGCGTTTCCCCTCCTTAGCTGGGTGTTCACGGC
>NW_027983817.1:0-203 GCF_054177405.1 Leptonychotes weddellii
TCTTTTCATTGTTTTATTATGAAAAATTTCAAACATACAGAAAAGTTGAAATAATAGTAACCTACCATCTCAATTCCACAATATTGACCTGTCTTTGAAATACTCTTATTTAACTAAAATCTAGAACAGCAAGATTTCTGTATATTTTTCAACAGTTTTTCATCACCAGCTTACCAAACACGGGAGACACAATAAATATTTGT
>NW_027983818.1:0-203 GCF_054177405.1 Leptonychotes weddellii
CTCTGCCGGCCACCGTGGTCAGTGTCCTTCTGGCCCATCTCACTCGCTCCTCACCGTACACGTCTATTCCTGTCCCTGTTTCAGAGCTGATGCCACCCCAGCTCAGAGAGGTCGTGGCTGCCCGCGGTCACACAGCCTGGAGGTGGCTGAGCAGGGCCTGGGGAGGTGGCCGGGTCCCCTCCCTCACGCCCCTCCCCCATGGG
>NW_027983819.1:0-203 GCF_054177405.1 Leptonychotes weddellii
CCTTGAGGCAGGGTCTGACCCTGTCTTCTCCCCTGTGCTGTTTCAGACCGAGGAGCTGAACAAGCAAGTGGTGTCCAGCTCAGAGCAGCTGCAGTCCTACCAGGCGGAGATCATCGAGCTGAGACGCACGGTCAACGCCCTGGAGATTGAGCTGCAGGCGCAGCACAACCTGGTGGGTGTTGTTCAGGGTACTGTCCACACTC
>NW_027983820.1:0-203 GCF_054177405.1 Leptonychotes weddellii
CACTGGTTTTGCCATAGATCCATTTATTTTTATATATTTTTAAAACTAAAGAATGCTGTTTTAGGGATAGTTTCTTTTTTTTTTTTAGTCTGTCTGTCTTGCTTTCTTTTTTTATTTATTTTTATTTTTATTTTTATTTTTTTTATTCTTATGTTAATCCCCATACATTACATCATTAGTTCTAGATGAAGTGTTCCATGATT
>NW_027983821.1:0-1065 GCF_054177405.1 Leptonychotes weddellii
TGTTGATGATGAGAAATAAAAATTGGGTAATTTCTGCCCTCTGACATTTGGGGAGCTAAGTGCGTGCCCCTGGAAGTCAGAGCTGGAACTAATTTAGGACTATTCTCTTTGGCTACACCTGCTGTTTCAAATCCCAAGGCCTGGGAGGCTTCCTTTGGCTCCTGTGTATAATCTAATTATGCAAACAGGACCAATCAGTAAGTGTGATCTCCATCCATAGCATGGGCAGAACCAGAGAAAATGAAGTTTGAGGATTGTTACTTTGGAACTGGCAGCTGGAAAACCTGGACAGTAATTTCTAAAGTGCGTTCTTGACCCTAAAACCACCCACTCTCTGTCTCTGCGCATTCACTGAGCTTGAAAGGGAGCTGCAGATCTGAACTGCAAAGGATTTCAGTGGACTGGAGGCTGTTCTGGTGTTTGAAGTCATTTCTCTCCTTGGATTTTTCTTCTCTTATTAAATACCAGGAGACCAAAAAAAAGCGGTATTAATTTAAATTCTTACGCATGTCCTGCCGAACATCAGTCGCTGGTGTTTAAACAGTGTTTCTGAGCAGAAATATTAGTGAACGTTTAAATCCCCATTCCTCATTTTGAGGAATTATAATGTTATTTTTTAAAAAAACAAATGTAAAGTAATAGAAATCATTTATTATTTGGAAAGGAAACTGAACTTTATGGCTCATATTGGGTAGCTGGGTTTTATGGTTGACATGTCCCCAAATTTTGATCAGCCTGTGATTTTGTGGACCGTGATGAGCTCACATGTAAGACTAGTTTCTGCAGATTTACCAACTGATCCCAGCCACCATAACTCTAATTGATTCCACTGTAGAAATCTAAGAAAGGAGGAATATAGGTGAAGTGACTAATCTAGACAGGAAGAACCCATGATGCAGCTTTTCATCTGACAGACAGCTAAGCCCCTGCTGGGGGCCAGGCACTGTCCTAGGCTCTGAGGAAGGGTGATGAGCAAAGGCGAAGCAGCCTTGGCCTCTGTGGAGCTTAGATTCTGGCAGGAACACAGCACAGAGGCCATACCCACCAGGGGCTCTTTTTGACAAC
>NW_027983822.1:0-203 GCF_054177405.1 Leptonychotes weddellii
AGGAGTACAGACTGTGATCGGGGGGGCAGAAGTACAGACTGTGATCAGAGGGGTCAGGATTACAGACTGTGATCAGAGGGGTCAGGAGTACAGACTGTGATCAGAGGGGGCAGGAGTACAGACTGTGATCAGAGGGGGCAGGATTACAGACTGTGGTCAGGGTAGGCATTAACAAGTGCACAGGGTGGTCAGCAGGGCGGTGT
>NW_027983823.1:0-203 GCF_054177405.1 Leptonychotes weddellii
TCTATCTCTTAATTTCAAGTCGTGGTAGACGTGGTTGCCCATGCAGAAAACATGACAGGAAACTGAAGACAGATTTTTTTTAGTGTGAATCAACTTATCTAAACCTCCCTCTCCCAGACTGAAACAGACCTCATCACACACAAGAAATGCGACTGAGCAAATAAATTAAAAAAAATTAAAACAATGGAATCAGAGATAGGAAT
>NW_027983824.1:0-203 GCF_054177405.1 Leptonychotes weddellii
TGCTCTCTCTCTCTCTCTCAAATAAATAAAATCTTTAGGATCTAAAAATAAAATAAAAGCAATGTTTAATTCAATTTAATTATATTAATCTTCTTTCAAAAATAAATTCACATAATGACTTAAGACACAAACAACACAATAGAATTTTTTAAATGCGACGGAGCACGTTGGCATAAAGGAAAGACATCATGGATATCATTGCA
>NW_027983825.1:0-203 GCF_054177405.1 Leptonychotes weddellii
TTGACATGACTCAGCACACCCTGATTGCTTAAGAAAGTTCTGCAAAATAGCGCATAAAAACCCCTAATCTTAGAAACTCTGGGGGCAACCCACTCGGGTCCCCCTCCCTCTCTGGAAGCTTTATACTCTTGCTCAATAAAATTTGTTTTGCTGCCCACCACTCTTCATCTGGTCTACCTCTTCATTCTTCAAAGCAACGTGAC
>NW_027983826.1:0-203 GCF_054177405.1 Leptonychotes weddellii
AGAGCCCCTCTGTTGTATATGGGAGGGGATAATGTTTTCATGTTCCTTTCTGATCATGCCCGAAAGTCTTGCCCCATTGTTGGGAAGAGATGTATTAGCTCAAATGAAGACCACAATTCTGGTCACCCCAGGCCAATTCCTTTGTCTCCCACTAACCGAAGTCACAGTCGACTCACGAGTGTGGGCTACACAAGGAAAAATAA
>NW_027983827.1:0-203 GCF_054177405.1 Leptonychotes weddellii
TGAAAGAGATCCATGTAAAAGATGAAATCATAAAAATATAGAATATATAGGTGAATATTTCATTTTTTTTATTATGTTATGTTAGTCCCCATACATTACATCATTAGTTTTTGATGTAGTGTTCCATGATTCATTGTTTGCATATAACACCCAGTGCTCCATGCAGAACGTGCCCTCTTTAATACCCATCACCAGGCTAACCC
>NW_027983828.1:0-203 GCF_054177405.1 Leptonychotes weddellii
CTCATCCATGAATTTCCCAGACCTGTTCCCATCTCTACTTTTCTCTCCCCAAAGCTACTTTTTCCTCTTAACATACCTCTTCTCAAGTCTGTCACCTCTGCCTACGAAAACGGAAGCATGGAAGTCTCCCTTACTGCAGGCAGCCACATGCCCCGTATCAGGCTACCGGGTGCTGCCTTTGAAAACAGAGGGATTTGCACGAA
>NW_027983829.1:0-203 GCF_054177405.1 Leptonychotes weddellii
TGACTGGATAAAGAAGATGTGGTATATATATACAATGGAATATTATGCAGCCATCAAAAGGAATGAGATCTTGCCATTTGCAACGACGTGGATGGAACTGGAGGGTATTATGTTGAGTGAAATAAGTCAAACAGAGAAAGACATGTATCATATGATCTCATTGATATGAGGAATTCTTAATTGCAGGAAACAAACTGAGTGTT
>NW_027983830.1:0-203 GCF_054177405.1 Leptonychotes weddellii
GACTCATTTATAAGTGTTGTGTCATTGGCCAGCATATCCTGAATAATGTAGGCAGGTCTTTACCACCTTTGTGTGAGAAACGGATTCAGACTTAGGAGCAGAAGGAAAATGACCAAAAGCCATGACAGTGCTTGTGAAATTTGTGCATTAACATAAAAGACTGTTTGGGGGTGCACAGTTCCCATGCAATTCCTACGTCAAGA
>NW_027983831.1:0-203 GCF_054177405.1 Leptonychotes weddellii
AGCAATGGACTAACTCTAATTACAATGAAGTCTAACCAGGGTATAATTGAAAGGTTTATCTCTGGGAAGGGAGAAGGGCCAAACGTGATGTAAGAGATAGGAAAAGGGCAACAATATAGGAGATTTGGGGAGTGGATATAAATAATAAATGCAGAGAACAGGATGATCTTGAGTATTTTAAATTCAAGAAAAAGAAAGAGATA
>NW_027983832.1:0-1065 GCF_054177405.1 Leptonychotes weddellii
TTACTGTTCCTCTCAGGCCGCCGAACATGTGAAGTGAGCCAGCCGACGCACTTCGTCCTGAAGACCAGTTTTCCTGCGCCAGCTGCTCTAGGCAGAAGCGAAGGCCGGCTTACCCACCTTTGAAGAGACGGGTGCCTGGGTGGCTCAGTTGGTTAAGCGACTGCCTTCGGCTCAGGTCATGATCCTGGAGTCCCTGGATGGAGTCCCGCATCGGGCTCCCTGCTCGGCAGGGAGTCTGCTTCTCTCTCTCCCGTTCCCCCCTCTTGCGCTCTCTCTCTCTCTCTCTCAAATAAATAAATAAAATCTTTAAAAAAAAAAAAGAGACGGGACAACCCTCAGGCCCAGGCTGTTGGTAGCTCTTAGTCCTAGGAACCTCACCAAGCAGAGGCATCTTCAATGCTGCCCATTGCAGCCCCCCCCTGGACCCTTGTCACTTAAAGAAGTTCGGTTTAACGAGCACAGCCTCAGCAGCCTGGAGTTGAAGGAGCAACCCATGGGCAGGATCCTGGTGACTCTCTCATTTCCGGGAGTCCTTGCTAAATTCCGTTCGAATTAGTTGGGGAGATTCCCCTGTATTTATCCGAAACGTTCATTTACCTTAGCTAGTTTGGGTTCACTAAAATAACACTGTCCTTAATTAGGAAGAATAATAAAGAGTTCCAGAATATAGATAGATATCTATGTACTTTGATTTTCTTTTGGTAAGAAAGAGGTGTACTCTTGGATGGACAAGTTTCCAAGGAAGGCTTTTCACCAAAAAGACCAGACTGTGGAAAGAACCACAGGTTTATGGGACGCTGGAAAAGCAAGAAGAGCTTAAAGAGGAGGAAAGCATTTTAAAAGTTACTGATACTTCATATCAGTCGGTTATTTCTTTTTATATAGTATAGATCAGAATATTCTTCCCATGAACAAAAATATTCTGTGTACTTTTAAAAGGCTTCATGCATACACTGGTAAAAAAAACAAAAGAAGAAAATGCTGTCATTTTGAGGAATTATAATGATGATTGTTAATATTTATGTGCCAAAGCAATAACAACAAATGTTATATGGAAGATAACAT
>NW_027983833.1:0-203 GCF_054177405.1 Leptonychotes weddellii
TGTGTCATAGTTTCTGTACACACTGGAGATCATCCACTTGAGAAGTTGTGTGCCAGGTCTTCTATTAGCTGAGACCTCAGAAAGGTATAATCTGTGCTTCTCAAGGTAGGTTGTGCACACAAATCACCACATCTTATGAAAGGTCAGATTTTGATTTGATACTTTTAGGGTGAAGTTTGAGACTCTGCATTTCTAATAATCCC
>NW_027983834.1:0-203 GCF_054177405.1 Leptonychotes weddellii
ACCAACAGAGCCACTCAGGCGCCTCTTATTAAATTTATAATTAGGCAATGTCCCAGCAATTGATATATTCATATGTTTTCAATTGCAATTGATGTACAAATAAACCAGAAGTAGACTAAAACACAAGAACTATTCTCTACAAGGAAATGAGGCTCTCCATTGACCAAAACTCGAATTTTCCTCAAATGTGAGGTATGCAAAGA
>NW_027983835.1:0-203 GCF_054177405.1 Leptonychotes weddellii
CACATGTAGCACCCCAAATGTCCTATTAATGCCTTTCTGCCTGGCAGACGGGACGCCCCAGTCCGGGCCGCTGTCCTGGTGCCCTTGGCTCTGGGTCCCCACGCCACAGGAGCTGCCTCCTGGGGCTGTGAGCGTTCTCGTCCAGCACCGTCTTGCTGGCTTGGGGGTTCGTGTGCTGATGGAGCTCCTTCCTTCCCCAGATA
>NW_027983836.1:0-203 GCF_054177405.1 Leptonychotes weddellii
TTTTTTTTTTTTTTAAAGATTTTATTTATTTATTTGAGAGAGAGAGAATGAGAGAGAGAGAACACCTGAGAGGGGATAGGGTCTGAGGACGAAGCAGACTCCCTGCCGAGCAGGAAGCCCGATGCGGGACTCGATCCAGGGACTCCAGGATCATGACCTGAGCCGAAGGCAGTCGCTTAACCAACTGAGCCACCCAGGCGCCC
>NW_027983837.1:0-203 GCF_054177405.1 Leptonychotes weddellii
AGGGCTCAGGACGTGGATGTATTGATGAGATACATTCTCAGACATGAAAAGTGGGTTTTGATATCAAGAGCGGCCATCTGCTTGAGACTACGAAGTGACTGAATGGCCACTGGTTACACATTCTTGTTTTGTCCAAACATATTTCTGGAAGAAGAGGGTTAGGGCCACTAAGAAGAGACCTTCAAAGGAGGATGTACACAGTG
>NW_027983838.1:0-203 GCF_054177405.1 Leptonychotes weddellii
TTTTTTTTTTTTTAAAGATTTTATTTATTTATTTGACAGAGAGAGACAGAGTGAGAGAGGGAACACAAGCAGGGGGAGGGGAGAGGGAGAAGCAGGCTTCCCGCAGAGCAGGGAGCCCGATGCGGGGCTCGATCCCAGGACACTGGGATCATGACCTGAGCCGAAGGCAGACGCTTAACGACTGAGCCACCCAGGCGCCCCAG
>NW_027983839.1:0-203 GCF_054177405.1 Leptonychotes weddellii
GCATAGGCTGCCGCTGGGTAGTGAGCACCCCATCGCCCAGAGGTATGTAATACATCGGTGCTGGCATTGTACAGGTGATCAGACAGGAAGACCTCCCAGGTCAGTGCTCATCTGAAGGTCAAGTGCACCCCAAACCCTCACCTGAGGCCCACAGACCACTGACAACCTGGCTTAAATTGATTCTGGCAGCTGTGGTGGACGAG
>NW_027983840.1:0-203 GCF_054177405.1 Leptonychotes weddellii
TTTATTTATTTATTTATTTATTTTTATTCTTATGTTAATCCCCATACATTACATCATTAGTTTTAGATGTAGTGTTCCATGATTCATTGTTTGTGCATAACACCCAGTGCTCCATGCAGAATGTGCCCTCCTCAATACCCACCACCAGGCTAACCCATCCTCCCACCCCCCTCCCCTCTAGAACCCTCAGTTTGTTTTTCAGA
>NW_027983841.1:0-203 GCF_054177405.1 Leptonychotes weddellii
GAAGTAGAGAATCTAGGAGGCAAGAGGTGATATCTTGCTCCACTCCACGTGCACGGACAGAAATGGACTCAGTTTTGAGGTCCAAAAGTTGAAGCCGGAAAATACAGATGTTATCAGACCTTGTGAACTATGCCTCATCACGAGATGACTATCTCAGGCCTCACAGATAAACACACTCAGTCTGAATTTATTGTGATTCGCTG
>NW_027983842.1:0-203 GCF_054177405.1 Leptonychotes weddellii
TTTCTTTTTTTTTTTTTTTAAAGATTTTATTTATTCATTTGAGACACAGAGATACAGAGAGAGAGCATGAGCAGGGGAGAGGCAGAGGGAGAGGGAGAAGCAGGCTCCCCGCTGAGCCAGGAGCCCGATGTGGGGCTCGATCCCAGGACCCTGGGATCATGACCTGAGCTGAAGGCAGATGCTTAACCATCTGAGCCACCCAG
>NW_027983843.1:0-1065 GCF_054177405.1 Leptonychotes weddellii
TTTGTTTTTTTAATTTTATTTTTCTCAAACTAAAATTGCGCATTTTCTTCGATTACAAATGTCAGCAACAAACCACAGTAATATTTGCAGAACCTGTTACTTTATTATTAATAAAAATCACAGGTATTTTTCATTTCAAATAATAGTTGCCACAGATATCTCAAAATATCATTTTTGCTCATTGCTACTTTTAAATTACAGTAGTTATTAGATCTGTTGAGAGATTTTACAATTTAACACTTGGATAAAGAAGTACATATATTACTATATCACAGATTTATTGTTTTAATATTTTGAAACTGTATCTCAATATAATTGGTTTCCCATGTATTCCTAGATATTTTGTTTGATGCATTTTAAAATGTTACTTTTGAAGGGGCCGTGTATATCACCAAACTGCCAAAGGAGTGCATAGCACAAAAAATGTTAAGAACCTCTGTGTACATATACAAATACATATGTGATTTTTTTGTAAAATAATAAAAGGAACATATTTCTCTGTTCTTGGCCTGGTTATAGAACACTTGAACTCACCTTCTGAAGATACATTATTTCAAAAATAAAATAAGATATCCAGAGGTTTGGTGACCCCAAGACCCAACTGATTTATCTCTGAAAAGGTCATCACCAATATACACACTGATAGAGCAGGTCATAAAATAAAATGTAAAAGCGGCTCTTACTTTTCATACTTATTACCTTGTATCTGTCACATTTATATTGAATTGAATTTAAATCAGTAGCAACTGTGAGAATTTATCCAAAGCACTTTGTAGGACCTCCACCATCAAACCTGCCTCAGATTACCATGGTTAGTTAAATAACACTTTTGTCCACAAAAAAAGTAATTATGTTGAGGTCAGTGCCCCTATAAGGGAAGAGAAGCAAGATTATCAATTTGCCAATATTTTAAACAATCAGTAAGCAAATTCAGAAAAAGAACTGTTAACTTGTGCTCTTTTTCTATGTCTCTTCTGCCTCTATAGATGAAAAGTAAAACACCTAAAAAGCCAAACTGGCAAATTAACCCTTGCCTGGTCATCTACCTACATCCCCAAGGAGATT
>NW_027983844.1:0-203 GCF_054177405.1 Leptonychotes weddellii
AACTTGAAACAAATAGTGTATGTTAAAAAAATTAAAAATAAAATAAAGTTAAAATTTTTTTTAATAAAATAAAAAATTGACCTCTACACTGAAAATTACCAAAAAAAAAAAAAAAAAAAAGATAAATTGAAGGATAGCCCATGCCCATGGATTGGAAAATGCAATACTGGAAAGATGTCAAACTTCTCCAACTTGATTTAGAG
>NW_027983845.1:0-203 GCF_054177405.1 Leptonychotes weddellii
GATCGTGAATAGAAAACTCTTCACCAGCAGGGGAAATCTGAACAATTTATTACATTTCGAGCCTCAGTATACAAAATCCAGTGGGCCCACTTTTATAAGCAAGAAAGTTCAATTGCATAGAAAAAACTTCAAGAGAAAATGCCCCGGGAGATAAGGTCACCCCGTGGCTGCTCAGGGGCAGGGTCGCAGGCAACTTAAATGAC
>NW_027983846.1:0-203 GCF_054177405.1 Leptonychotes weddellii
TTTTTTTTTTTAAAGATTTTATTTATTTATTTGAGACAGAGAGAATGAGAGAGAGAGAGAGCACATGAGAGGGGGGAGGGTCAGAGGGAGAAGCAGGCTCCCTGCCGAGCAGGGAGCCCGATGCGGGACTCGATCCAGGGACTCCAGGATCATGACCTGAGCCGAAGGCAGTCGCTTAACCAACTGAGCCACCCAGGCGCCCT
>NW_027983847.1:0-203 GCF_054177405.1 Leptonychotes weddellii
AGCAGAACCACTCTGTTCCCGGACCCACTCTGGTTTCCAAACGGAACCACTCTGTTCCCGGACCAGGTCTGGTTTCCAAGTCGGAACCGCTCTGTTCCTAGACCCGGTCATGTTTCTAAGTCGGACCCAGTCCAATTTCAGGCAATTTCCGGGCCGAGTCCAAGCCCAGCGGGTCTGGTTTCTCAGTCGGACCCAGTCTAGCT
>NW_027983848.1:0-203 GCF_054177405.1 Leptonychotes weddellii
TTCTTTTTTTTTTTTTAAGATTTTTTTATTTATTTGAGAGAGAGAAACAGAGTGTGCTCATGAGCAGGGGGAGGAGCAGAGGGAGAGGGAGGGAGAGAATCCTCAAGCAGACTCCCCGCTGAGTGCCAAGAGACCACAAGTCAAGGAGTACTGGCAGACTCCAGAAACTGGAGAAGGCAAGAAAATTGCTCCACCCCCAGAAC
>NW_027983849.1:0-203 GCF_054177405.1 Leptonychotes weddellii
TTCTTGACTCAGTCTTGGTATGCTTTATTGTATTTTTCTAGGAATTTATCTATTCCCTCTGAGTTGTCCAATTTGTTGGCACATAATTGCTCATAATAGTCCTTTATGATCTTTTTTTTTTCTGTAGCACTGGTTATAATGTCTCCTTCATTTATGATTTTGAGTCTTCTTTCTTTTTTTCTTGGTTAGGCTGGGTAAGAATT
>NW_027983850.1:0-203 GCF_054177405.1 Leptonychotes weddellii
TTTTCATTTTAATAAAAGTTCAGTTTTAAAATTTTCTATGGAACAATATGGCCAATAAATGTAATCAAGAATAATGAAGTTTTTTTCCAGACAACCAAAGCAGAATTTATGTTAAGTGATTATTACAATAATTGGCATTAAGTTCCAGAAGTAAATCTTAAAGATTATTCAGTGGAATATTATATAAGTTATATTAACTTAAA
>NW_027983851.1:0-203 GCF_054177405.1 Leptonychotes weddellii
ATTCCTTTCTTCGATCTCCTGTTGGGTTTGTAGGTGTTCAGAATGGTTTGATCCCTATCCAGCTGAATTCCTGAGAGGAGACGAAATCCAGGTCTCCTACTCCTCCGCCATCTTGATCCGCCCTCTAAATATTTATTTATTTTTTATTTATTTATTTATTTATTTATTAGAGAGAGAGAACAAAACCGGGGGGAGGGGCGGAG
>NW_027983852.1:0-203 GCF_054177405.1 Leptonychotes weddellii
GTGGCCTTGGCGTCGGTGTCGTCGCTCTTCCTGTTGTCGGTGCTGGGCTTCGTGGCGGTGCGGCTGGGCAGGAGGAGCCGGGCGGCGTCGGGGGGCGGCTGCTCGGTGCCCGAGGGCCCCTTTGCGGGCCACCTGGTGGACGTCAGCGGCGCGGGGACCCTGTCGCACAGCTACCAGTACGAGGTGTGTCTGACGGGAGACTC
>NW_027983853.1:0-203 GCF_054177405.1 Leptonychotes weddellii
AACGCCAGCCACACTGCTCAGTCACAACGACCCAGCTGACGCCAGTGGCGCCTCTTTGAGACCTGCCTGGATCACAGATTCTCGAGCAAATAAATAAAATGATTGTTGATTTCAGCGACATTTGGGCGTCATTTGTTTCTCGCCAATAGATACCACAAAAATAGTCAATGAGCCTCAGAACCCAAATGAGGCCCCATGGAGGG
>NW_027983854.1:0-1065 GCF_054177405.1 Leptonychotes weddellii
ATGCCACTGAACTCAGCGCCACTGAACTGAAATGCCACTGAACTCAGCGCCACTGAACTGAAATGCCACTGAACTCAGCGCCACTGAACTGAAATGCCACTGAACTCAGCGCCACTGAACTGAAATGCCACTGAACTCAGCGCCACTGAACTGAAATGCCACTGAACTCAGTGCCACTGAACTGGACACTCAGAAACAGTGCAAATGGTAAATAGTATGTGTGTGTTACCACACTACAAGGAAAGTATGTGCTAAGCCCCAAACTGAATCTGCATGTTAAGAATCTACTGAACCACAAAATTTTAAACATGATGTTTTTTAGATAAAAAAAGTCTAAGGAGTCCATAGATGGAAAAAACGATCATTGTGAGGGCATTGTACCCACTTCACGGTAGAACTTCAAAACATTCTCCAAAAGTTCCACTTGACTCAAGAGCTCTTATCAATAAATTGGCAAGAGCAAAGGTTGAGATGAAAACTGTTTCAGAAAACAAAAAGGATACATTTTTCAAAAAGTCAAGAGAAGCAAGGTCAACAGGAAAAACAACTTTCATCACATGCCATTAGAAAGATAACCACATTACTCAGGAAACGTGGCCCTGAAAGGAAAGTTACAAAATTATTTCTGAAGAATATGGCACCAGAAAGCAAGATTATTCAAGCATCATGGAAGTTAAAAAGAGGGCTGTCTACATGGGCATAAGGATCCTTTAACACGTAAGTGAGAGCACAGGACTAGTTAATTTGCAGTCTTGAGATAAACTTATTAACATGTGCCTATTCACACAAACTAAAAGAGCCCCGCTCATCTTCTAATTAATAAAGAACTCTGCAAATTTGTCATTTTAATGAAACAGAAACCATCAAAAAAATACCACCTTAAAATTGCACAGAACAGAGGACACAAAAGATAACAGTAAGAGTGATTTTTTCTTCCCTTGAATAGTACAAAGTAGAGCTAGGAATAGATTAAACGAATCTTCTACCTCCTTTCCTTTATACATTAGACTGGCTACTTCCCTTCACCTCTTCCCCTACCCCAAATTCCATTCCAAAGGAAGTCAC
>NW_027983855.1:0-203 GCF_054177405.1 Leptonychotes weddellii
TTTCTTTTTTTTTTTTTTTTTTTAAAGATTTTATTTATTTATTTGAGACAGAGAGAATGAGAGAGAGAGAGCACATGAGAGGGGGGAGGGTCAGAGGGAGAAGCAGGCTCCCCGCCGAGCAGGGAGCCCGATGCGGGACTCGATCCAGGGACTCCAGGATCATGACCTGAGCCGAAGGCAGTCGCTTAACCAACTGAGCCACC
>NW_027983856.1:0-203 GCF_054177405.1 Leptonychotes weddellii
CAGATACAGGTTTGTGTTTATGACTCTACTGTCATGAAATGTCCAGTTATATTGAATTAATTCTTTCAGGTTAATGAGAAAATAAAACATGATGGTTCAATAAAAAAAAAAAAAAAAAAAAAAACTCCTACAAGGCAGCATTTGACTCTTTTTTTGTTTTCAGTGCCTAGCACAGCTCCTTACATGCAGTGGGACCTCACTGG
>NW_027983857.1:0-203 GCF_054177405.1 Leptonychotes weddellii
AAGATCTCATTCCTTTTGATGGCTGCATAATATTCCATTGTATATATATACCACATCTTCTTTATCCAGTCATCTGTCGATGGACATCTTGGCTCTTTCCACAGTTTGGCTATTGTGGACATTGCTGCTATAAACATCGGGGTGCACGTACCCCTTCGGATCCCTACTTTTGTATCTTTGGGGTAAATACCCAGTAGTGCAAT
>NW_027983858.1:0-203 GCF_054177405.1 Leptonychotes weddellii
CTTAAATTTCACATATGAGCGAAATCATATGGTATTTGTCTTTCTCTGACTTATTTCATTTAGCATAATATTCTCTAGTACCATCTGCATTGTTGCAAAAACAAGGTTTCAGTCTTTTTTATGGCTGAGCAATATTCTGCTGTATATCTATATCTACCTATCATCTATCAACTATCTATCTTCTATCTATCTATCTATCTATC
>NW_027983859.1:0-203 GCF_054177405.1 Leptonychotes weddellii
CGCGTGTGGGTGCATCTTCCCTGATGGGGAAGGCTTGGAGGACACGGGTCCAGGAGGGTGTCTCGGGTTTGCTTTGAGCACAGTTTGCTGGCCCTGGTCTGAGGCAGGTTCTGCAGCCCCCAGGGCCTTGGACGGGGCCGCGTGTCCTCTGGATGCAAATCGCTCAGGATTCCAGTCATGCACCCACGGAGTCACATGGAGAT
>NW_027983860.1:0-203 GCF_054177405.1 Leptonychotes weddellii
CTTCTTTTTTTTTTTTTAAGATTTTATTTATTTATTTGAGAGCGAGAATGAGAGAGAGAGAGAGAGCATGAGAGGGGGAGGGCCAGAGGGAGAAGCAGACTCCCTGCCGAGCAGGGAGCCCAATGCGGGACTCGATCCCGGGACTCCAGGATCATGACCTGAGCTGAAGGCAGTCGCTTAACCAACTGAGCCACCCAGGCGCC
>NW_027983861.1:0-203 GCF_054177405.1 Leptonychotes weddellii
ACAGTCCTGCTCCAGGTGTTGGCTTATGCTCATGGTAAACCAAAATCTCCCAGCTACATGGGTACAGTGTCTCATCAAGGCAGATGACACACAGTTTCTGTCCTTTCTGTGTAAGAGTATCAGAATAGAGGCTAAGCACACATTGTGAGCCAGAACTCTATGCCTACTTGGTGTCAACCTAAAGAGCATGTTCCCACTCCACA
>NW_027983862.1:0-203 GCF_054177405.1 Leptonychotes weddellii
GAACACAGCTCTACACACACTGATGAAGGATATGACGGAGTATCTACTACTCCCTCCAAAATTTCCTTTGCAGTTGGCAGAATCTACAGGATTTTGTTCTTCAATTGTAAGTGAGCAGTTCGTTCCCTGGCAGCCTTGGCGGGCCCCTTCCCCTCCGAGGTGGCGTATTATCTCTGAAAAAGCCCCAGAGTGTCTACCCTGGG
>NW_027983863.1:0-203 GCF_054177405.1 Leptonychotes weddellii
TTCCATATTGTAGCAGGTATCCTTCATTTTTTTTTTAAATATGTTCTTTTTATTTTTATTATTATTTTTTTATTATTATGTTAATCCCCATACATTACATCATTAGTTTTAGATGAAGTGTTCCATGATTCATTGTTTGTGCATAACACCCAGTGCTCCATGCAGAATGTGCCCTCCTCAATACCCACCACCAGGCTAACCCA
>NW_027983864.1:0-1065 GCF_054177405.1 Leptonychotes weddellii
GTGCTCTCTATCCTTTGTCGGAAGGGGTGCATATGTAACACACCGAAAGACTCTGTGGGCTTAATTACTAAGTTAGACTTTGGCAGAATGAGAAAGAACAGATGCCAAGCAAAGTGAGAAAAAGAACTCTGCAGTCAACTCCACAGAGCTAGAGAATCCATAGAAACATTAGTCCCCAACCAGAAGTCTATATCTTCTGTACTTTGGGATGCCTTCTTTCCATTTGTTTCTCTTACCAAGCCCGTTACCTTCTATGCATCTTACCCCAAAGTAATTACTATCTTATTTGAATTTTCATTGAACTTTCCCTGTCAAGGTCCAATAACAAAGGCATGTACTAACAGATACTGTGTGAACAGGATGATTTTTTAGCTCTGCTAAATATGAAAATTCTCAAGGACAGGGGTTTGTTGTCATTAGCATAGCAACCCAAGTACTTTTCCAATGACTAGAATAATGGCAGGCGTCGATAATCATGTGATAGTAGCTTATGGGGACACAGATATGGGGCTTTAAATCCCAGCTACCTACTACCTACTGTGATCAAATTAACTGAAATCCCGAGTTTTACTATGATTGTGTGGAAGAAAAATATGAAATGGTAGACTTCGTGAGATTAGAAAAAAATAATCTGATGAGAACATGTGGCACATTAATCAAATGTTAGTGCTCATACGGTTTACCCATCTCCTGCACTTCTTACGTCCATAAATGCAATTGCTGTGATTGTTTATTTAGACTCTACCTCTACATCACAATCAACTAAGAATTCATGGCCTTGAGACTTGGGGCTTTTGATTTTAAACTACTAGCTTATGAAGGGATCTTGGATTAAATTATATAAATCCTACTTATTTTACTTTATTTTTTTTAGAGATTTTATTTATTTATTTGACAGAGAGAGGGAGAGAGCACAAGTAGGCAGACAGGCAGGCAGGCAGGCAGGCAGAGGGAGAGGGAGAGAAGCAGGCTCCCTGATGAGCACGGAGCCCGATGCGGGGCTCAATCCCAGGACGCTGGGATCATGACCTGAGCCAAAGGCGGACACTTAACCGACTGAGCCAC
>NW_027983865.1:0-203 GCF_054177405.1 Leptonychotes weddellii
TTTACATTTTAATAAAAGTTCAGTTTTAAAATTTTCTATGGAACAATATGGCCAATAAATGTAATCAAGAATAATGAAGTTTTTTTCCAGACAACCAAAGCAGAATTTATGTTAAGTGATTATTACAATAATTGGCATTAAGTTCCAGAAGTAAATCTTAAAGATTATTCAGTGGAATATTATATAAGTTATATTAACTTAAA
>NW_027983866.1:0-203 GCF_054177405.1 Leptonychotes weddellii
AACAAATAATTACAATGCCCCAGAATCCTTTTAAGCTATTTAAATATGTGAAAACATTTTAGAGATCAACTTTACAACATTTATGGGAGTATATACTTTTTAAAAATTATTCTAGATGGTGTAAGAGAAAAACAGTTTGAAGATCACTGCTCCAGAAGACCTGGTATTTATTTCCAAGGCTTAGGGAGCTGTTGGGTTGATTG
>NW_027983867.1:0-203 GCF_054177405.1 Leptonychotes weddellii
GACCTGATGCCCTGGAGAGAGGCACCTTCTTGCTGCATCTTCCTCACGTTTAGGCAACACATCCCCCATTGACTCGATGACCTCCCTGCCGCGTGGCAGAGCCCAGTGCAGTCTCCCGTCCCTTCAACACCGCCTCCATTAGAAGAGTAAGGCGCTAAATGCTGATACCCCACGCCCACATGTCTTTCCTCCCACAGCCTGTG
>NW_027983868.1:0-203 GCF_054177405.1 Leptonychotes weddellii
TTTATTTTTTTATTTATTTTTTTATTCTTATGTTAATCCCCATACATTACATCATTAGTTCTAGATGAAGTGTTCCATGATTCATTGTTCGTGCACAACACCCAGTGCTCCATGCAGAACGTGCCCTCCTCAATACCCACCACCAGGCCAACCCATCCTCCCACCCCCCTCCCCTCTAGAACCCTCAGTTTGTTTTTCAGAGT
>NW_027983869.1:0-203 GCF_054177405.1 Leptonychotes weddellii
CCTAGGACTGCAAAAGACAGCACGCTTTCTAGTCTACATCCTTCTAATCTTAAGTTCAGCAGAAAAGAGGGAACCTGCTTCAATGATAGCAAACCAATGCCCCAAACTGAGTCTCATTAACTCCTACTGGCCGGACCTGGCTCAGATGTCAGTCTCTAATCCAACCACTCTGGCTAGGGGAATAGGACTGGCCTATGCTCCAT
>NW_027983870.1:0-203 GCF_054177405.1 Leptonychotes weddellii
GTCACCATCTCAACATGAAGCTTCAGGGCTCCACCTTAGCAGGGGAAGAGGGCATGGAGAATGGCAAGCCAGCTCTTAAAAACACTGCTCGCATTCCCAATCAAGTCATATGACCCTGCCTAATATTTTTTTTTTTTAATTTTTTTTTTTATTCTTATGTTAATCCCCATACATTACATCATTAGTTCTAGATGAAGTGGTCC
>NW_027983871.1:0-203 GCF_054177405.1 Leptonychotes weddellii
TTTCTTTTTTTTTTTTTTAAAGATTTTATTTATTTATTTGACAGAGACACAGCGAGAGAGGGAACACAAGCAGGGGGAGTGGGAGAGGGAGAAGCAGGCCTCCCGCCAAGCAGGGAGCCCGAAGCGGGGCTCGATCCCAGGAGCCTGAGATCATGACCTGAGCCGAAGGCAGACGCTTAACGACTGAGCCACCCAGGCGCCCC
>NW_027983872.1:0-203 GCF_054177405.1 Leptonychotes weddellii
CCGCATCGAGTCCCGCATCGAGTCCCGCATCGGGCTCCCTGCTCGGCGGGGAGTCTGCTTCTCCCTCTGACCCTCCTCCCTCTCATGTTCTCTCCCATTCTCTCTCTCAGATAAATAAATAAAAAATCTTTAAAAAAAAAAAAAAAAAAAGAGGCTCTGGAGGCTTCTGGATTTTTCCGCCCTGGGGGAAGCCAGCTGCGTGC
>NW_027983873.1:0-203 GCF_054177405.1 Leptonychotes weddellii
GCATGTGAGGGGGAGAGCGAGAGTCCGAGTCCGTTCGGGCTGCTATGACAAAGCACCCTCCTGGGTGGCTGATGAACAGCAGAAACTTATTTCTCTCAGTTCTGGAGGCTGGAAGTCGGAGATCGGGGTGCTGACATGGCTCGGTTCCGGTGAGAACCCTCTAACAGGTTGCAGACTGCCCACTTTTTGTGGCGTCCTCCTGG
>NW_027983874.1:0-203 GCF_054177405.1 Leptonychotes weddellii
AGAGTCCATAGTCTCTCATGGTTCGTCTCACCCTCCTATCACCCCCCTTCATTTTTCCCTTCCTTTTTTTTTTTTTTTAACATACAACGTATTATTTATTTCAGGGGTACAGGTCTGTGATTCAACAGTCTTATACAATTCACAGTGCTCACCATAGCACATACCCTCCCCAATGTCTATCACCCAGCCACCCCATCCCACCC
>NW_027983875.1:0-12244 GCF_054177405.1 Leptonychotes weddellii
ACAAGCAGGGGGAGTGGGAGAGGGAGAAGCAGGCTTCCCGCGGGGCAGGGAGCCCAATGCGGGGCTCAATCCCAGGACCCTGGGATCATGACCTGAGCTGAAGGCAGATGCTTAACCGACTGAGCCACCCAGGCGCCCCTCTTTATTATGTTTAATTCAAGTATTTGCTTTTCAGTTTAATCCCATTTCATCTGACTTTATATTACATATAGGAGTTCATCCCATTACAGAAATTTATTCAGTAAGTGTCCTTATTCCATCATTTCATTTTACCCAGTGTCACCCTGATAAGAAAATATTGTTTCATTTCATATTTATCATTAATGTTATTTGCATATATTAGCTACATTTTCTTCTCTCTTATCAGAGTGTAATGATTTGCTATTACATTGCCCATTTAATTGATATCTGTATATGGTGCTTTCTTTTCTCATATGGGTTGCTTTGACAAAGCAAAAAATGCCCTCATGTATTTATCTGTAATTTACAAGTATACTAGGCTGTAGTAATTTGAGTTCATACAGATGGCTCACCTTGAGTAAAATTATTGAAGAATGCTGAAATGTATGTGGATGAGAGAATATGATCATCTACTATCAGATCCATGATTTCTAGCAACCTGTAATTTCACTAGTGTTTAAACATGAATTTTTAAAAGATTTTTTAATATATTTATTGAAGAGCAAGAGAGAGAGAAAGAGCACAAGCAGGGGGAACGGCAGAGGGAGAGGGAGAAGCAGGCTTCTCGCCGAGCGGGGAGCCCGATACAGGACTCGATCCCAAGACTTTGAGATCATGACCTGAGCCGAAGGCAGACGCTTTACTGACTGAGCCACCCAGGCACCCTAATTTTACTAGTGTTTAATTGTTGTCAGTACCTGGTACTGTATTTAGGACTGGGAGCAGAAATTAGTATGAATAATAATTTAATCACTATGATGCATCTCCTATTGATAAAATATCTCTTAAAAAGATGACAGTGCTGGTCTCTAATCTGTTTGGACAGCATGGTGCCCTGCCATTCTCCTTCCCTGTCACACTGAACCACTTGTAGCTCCAGATAACCTAAATACAGCATGTAAGCGAGGATGGGTTTTCATCAAAGCAGCCCTATATGAGCGATGAGGAGATATTCAAGGTACCAGGCACATAGGTTAGGTACAGTGGGGAATGTCTACAGATGAAACTAAAAGTGCCACTTGGTAATAGGCCTTGGATACCACAGAGGAGAGTTGGAATTTTGTTCTTAAGAAGAATTAATTGAAGTATTGGGCAGGGAACTTGAAGAAGTATTGTGCAGATTTAGATTTAGAAAGAACATTCCACAGGAGAACAGTGGAATTGGATGTATACAGATAGAAAAATGGCAAAGGATTGATCTAAGGCAATGATGTGGGAATGAAGGGAAGGAGTGGAATTGAGAATTACAAAAGATGTAGAATAAAGAGGATTGGGTGGTTGATTAAATATGGAAGAAGAAAAAAAGATGAGGATGACTCCCAGGTTTCTGATTTACACTTTGGATTGCATGGTGATACCAGAACCTGCTGCATTATCCTGCCTCCTTGAATCATTCCATTCAGGGTTTCCTTATTGAACCAAACATGATTCTTGATTGGAAATAATAAAAACCATCTCTGACTATCTTAGGTAAAAAAGTAATTATGGAAGGTGTGTGCAAGAGTACTAGTTGTTACTTAATTTCTGTTCTTTCTTTCTTTTACTCAGTATTGCCTACCAGAATAAAGACCACATTTCCTAATCTCCTTTGCATTTATTTATTTATTTTTTAAAGATTTTATTTATTTATTTGAGAGAGAGAGTGCACATGCTTGCACACACAGCAGGAAGAGCAGCAGAGGGAGATGGAGAAGCAGGCTCCCTGCTGAGCGGGGAGCCCGACTCGGGGCTCAATCCCAGGATCCTGGGTGGGATTATGACCTGAGCCGAAGGCAGACGCTTAACCGACTGAGCCACCCAGGTGCCCCTCCCTTGCATTTAGATCTGGCCCTGAGATTAACTTCTCACCAATGGAATATAAGCAGAAGTAGCATGTGCAACCTCCTGTACTTAGCCTTAAAGGGTGGAGGCATATGGCTTTTTTTCCCATCATATACGTGATGGCTGGAGCTCCATTTTGGACCATAAGGAAGAACTCCATACCTTTAGATGGTAAAGTATACAGTTAGAAGCATTCTGGGTTCTAGATGCCTGCACAGCCACTGTAGCATCCTAAAATGCCTATGTCCAAATTTTTATGTGAAAGAGAAATGAACTTGAACTTTGTTTAAGCGCTCATTATTTTTGGTTTCTGTTACATGCAATTGAATCCATATCTCAATAATACAGAGAGTAACAAACACACGCAAAACAGAAACAGAACAAACTGGTGGTTGCCAGGGGAGTGGGGGCTGGAGAAATGGGTGAAATAGGTGAAGGGGATTAAGAGGTACAAACTTTCAGTTATAAAATAAATAAGTCATGGACAAAGGAGGCAAGAATATGCAATGAGAAAAAGTCTCTTCAACAAATGGTGCTGGGACAACTGGACAGTTACATGCAAAAGAATGAAACTGGACCACTTTCTTACACCATAAACAAAAATAAACTCAAAATGGATTTTGATTTAAATATGAGACCTGAAACCATTAAAATCCTAGAAGAAATCACAGGCAGTAATTTCTCTGATATTGGCCATAGCAACATTTTTCTAGATATATCTCCTAAGGCAAGGGAAATAAAAGCAAAAACTATTGGGGCTACATTAAAATAAAAAGCTTCTGCACAGCAAAGGAAACAATCAACAAAATAAAAAGCCTACTGGATGGGAGAAGATATTTGCAAATGACATAATTGATAAAGGGTTAGAATCCAAAATATGTAAAGAACTTACAGAACTCAACACAGGAAAAAAATAATCCAATTAAAAATGGCCAGAAGAGATGAACAGACATTTCTTCAAAATGACATACAGATGGCCAAGACACATGAAAAGATGGTCAACATCACTCATTATCAGGGAAATGCAAATCAAAACCATAATGAGATATCACCTTACACCTGTCAGAATAGCTAAAATCAAAAGTACAAGAAACAAGTGTTGGTGAAGATGTGGAGAAAAGGAATCCTCATGCACTTTTGGTGGGAATGCAAACTAGTGCAGCCACAGTGGAAGACAGTGTGGAGGTTCCTCAAAAAATTAAAAATAGAGTTACCATATGATCCTTATGTAGTAGTAATTCCACTACTGGATATTTACCCAAAGAATAAATTAATTCAAAAGATATATGCATCCCTTCATTTATTGCAGCATTATTTACAATAGCCAAATTATGGAAGCAGCCCAAATGTCTGTCAATAGATGGATGGATAAAGAAGTGGTATATATATATACAATGGAATATTACTCGGCCATAAAAGAGAATGAAATCTTGCCATTTGCAACAACATGGATGGATCTAGAGGGTATGATGCTAAGTGAAATACGTCAGATAAAGACAAATACCATATGATTTCACTCATATGTGGAATCGAAGAAACAAAGCAAACAAAATTAAAAAAAAGAGACAGACCAAAAAACAGACTCCTAACTATAGAGAACAAAGTGATGGTTACCAGAGGGGAGGTAGGTGGGGGTGTGTGTGACGTAGGTGAAGGGAATTAAGAGTACACTTACTGTGATGAACACTGAATAATGTATAAAATTGTTGAATTATTATATTGTATACCTGAAACTAATGTAACACTGTATGTTAATTATCCTCGAATTAAAATAGTCATGAGGATAAAAAGTACAACATGGGGAAGATAGTCAGTAATATTGTAATAATACTGTAGGGTGACAGGTAGTAACTACATTTGTGGTAAGCATAGCCTAATATATAGAATTTTCTGATCACTATGTTGTACACCTGAAACTAATGTAACATTGTATGTCATCTATACTTTAATAAAAAAATAATAAAGGTAGGCATTGAGGACTCACTAAATTGACAGACGGCTGGAGAGCTTTGAAAAAAGGCTGAATACAGGGGAGACATGGAGGTATATAGTTTTAGCACCATGCTACTGCTGCTGGGAGCAGCCTGATTTCCAGATGCCCCTCGTCTTTGGTTCAGTCATTCAAGATGCAAAATTCTGGCAGGGAGCATTTTGTTGCTTGAGTTAGGCCATGTGTTTGCTCCCAAGTGGCACCAAAGGGCAGCTGGAGGAAAGATCTGGTACTCTGTTTCCATAGAGAGCCTCAGCAGTGGGAGATATGTGCCAGGGATAGTCCACACATTAACAAAACATACAACAAGGAATTTCATCCAAAGGAAGATTGCGCTACTGATAGGAGGTGGGAAGGCAAGGATGCTGGACAGCCATAAAAAATAGCAAATATGCACTACGGAATGAAAATTAAGAGAGGCTATTTTTCTATTTAACTTAAATCTTTCCTATTTTGGTGGATCCATTTTGTCATAAAACATTGCAGTTTTCTTTCGCAATACCTTTACTTTAAGTGGCACACATTTATCATTTCTTCTTCTAAATTCTGTTGCAAGCAGATTCATGGGCAGCTTATAGTACTCATATGCTCTATCCTACTTTTTGGAAATAGCATCATGAAAAATAATGGCAACATTCCATAAAAGCTACAATTAAAGTTCTGTCTTTAGATCTTCTTAAGAACAGTAGGAGCATTTTGTATGTGTATAAAAAAAAACAACTCTTAGCAACTGAAAAGCTATTAGCATTCTTTCAAAAGACAGTATCAGTCTTGGCAATCTTGTACTTTTTCCAGCTTAACTGAGATGTAATTAACCTATAACATGTGTCAGTTTAAGGTGTACAACCTGTTAATTTGGTATACTTACATATTATGAAATGATTACCACAGTAGGATTGTTAACACTTCCATCACCTCACATAATTTCCATTTCTTTTTTGTGATGAGAATATTGAAGATCTACTCTCAGCTACTTTCAAGTATAGCCTGCAGTATTTTTAACTATCATCACCGTGCTGTACATTAGATCCCCAGGACATTTTATAACTGAAAGTTTGTACTTTTTACCAACATCTTCCCATTTCTTTCCCCCCACTCCCAAGCCTCTGGCAACCACTATTCTGGGTAGGACTTCCAATACTATGTTGAATACAAATGGTGAGAGTGGGCACCCTTCTGCTGTTTCTAATCTTGGAGGAAAAGCTTTCAGTGATTGACTGCTGAGTATGATGTTAGCTGTGAGCTTATCTTATATGGCCTTTATTATGTTAAGGTACATTCCTTTTATACCCAATTTATTGAGAAATTTTATCATGAAAGGATATTGGATTTTGCCAAATGGTTTTTCTGAAGCTATGGATGTGATCATATGATTTTTCTTTCATTGTACTAATGAAATCATACTTACTGATTCGCCTATGTTGAACCATCCTTACAACCCTGGGATGAATCCTCTCAATCATGGTGTATAATCCTTTTAATGTTCTGTTGAATTCTCATATTTGCCAATATTTTGTTGAGAATTTTTGCATCTATATTCATTAGGGATGGTTGCCTATAATTTCCTTTTTGTGTGTGTGTGATGTCCTTATCTGACTTTGATAGAAGGGGTGCTGGTCTTGTAAAATGAGTTTGGTGGGAGTCTTTCCACCTCTTCAATTTTTGGAAGAGTTTGAGAAGGATTGGCTCTAATTTTTCTTTAATGTTTGGTAGAATTTATCAGGGAGATCATCTGGTCCTGGGCTTTTCTTATTGGGAGATTTTTGATTACTGCTTCAGTCATCTTACTCATTATGAGTCTGTTCAGATTTTTTAGTTCTTTATGATCAGTCTTGGTAGGTTTTACATTTTGAGGAGTTTGCCCAGTTCTTTTTGGTTATCCAATTTGAATTGATGTGCAATTGTTCATGGTAGTCTCTTATCCACTGTCTTTCTGTGGTATTAGTTGTTATATCTCCTTTTACATTTCTGATTTTATTTACTTGAGTCTTCTTTTTTTAGTCTAGTAAAAGTTTTTCAATTTTGTTTATATTTTCAAAAAGTACCTCTTCAGTTTGTTGATCTTTTAAATTCTTTTTCTTGTCTCTTATTTATTTCTGCTATGATCTTTGTCATTTCTTTTTTTCTGTTAACTTTGTGCTTAGTTTGTTTTTGTAGTTCCTTAAGATGTAAAATTAGGTTGTTTATTTGAAATCTGTTTTCTTTATTGCTGTAAATTTTTCTTTTGGTACTGCTTTTGCTGCCTAAGTTTTGGTATGTTTTTGTTTCCATTTTCATTTGTTTTAAGATAATTTTTAGTTTTCTTTTTGACCCATTGGTTGTTCAGGAGTGTTTTGTTTAATTTCCACATGTTTGTATATTTTCCAGTTTTTGTGGGTTTTTTTTAAAGATTTTATTTATTTATTTGACAGAGAGAGACACAGCGAGAGAGGGAACACAAGCAGGGGGAGTGGGAGAGGGAGAAACAGGTTCCCCGAAGAGCAGGGAGCCCGGTGCGAGGCTCGATCCCAGGATCCTGAGATCATGACCTGAGCCGAAGGCAGACACTTAACGACTGAGCCATCCAGGCGACCCTATTTTCCAGTTTTTCTCTTGTTATTGAGTTCTAGTTTCATACCATGGTGGTCAGAAAAGACATTTAGTATGACTTTAATCTTAAATTTGCTAAGACTTGTTTTGTGTTGTAACACATAATCTATCCTGGCGAATGTTCTTTTTTTTTTTTTTTCTTCCCTGGAGAATGTTCTGTGTGCCCTTGAGAAGGCTGTATTCTGCTGTTGTTGGATGGAATGTTCTGTATATATCTACTAGGTCCATTTGTCTAAGATATAATTTAGGCCCAACATTTCCCTACTGATTTTCTGTCTGAATGACCTACTATTATTGAAAGAGGGCTATTGAAATCCTCTACTATTACTGTGTCATTGTCTATTTCTCTCTTCAGATCTGTTAGTATTTGCTTAATATATTTAGGTGCTCCAATGTTGGGTGTATATATGTTTATGATTGTTACTTTCTTGATGCATTGACCCTTTTATCATTATATAATGATCTTCTTTATCTCTTGTTACAGTTTTTGGCTTAAAGTCTATTTTATATGATATAAATATAGCTTTCCCTCTTCTCTTTTGGTTTCCACTTGCATGGAACATTTTTTTCTACCTCTTTACTTTAAGCCTATATGTGTCTTTAAAGCTGAAGTGTCTTATAGGCATGATATAGTTGAATTTTGTTGTATTTTTGGTGGTGGTTTTGGTCCATTCAGCCACATTATGCCTTTTGATTGGAGAATTAAATCCATTTAAATTTAGAATAATTATTGATAGGTAAGGACTTACTAGTGCCATCTTATTTTCTGACTATTTTTAGTTCCCTTGTTCCTTTTTCTCTCTTTTGCCACATTCCCTTGTGAATTGATGATTTTATGTAGTGGTATGCTTTGATTCTCATTTCTTTATCTTTGTTAATCTACTGTAGGTTTTTGCTTTGTGGTTGCCATGAGGCTTGCATAAAATGTCTCAGTTATGTTAGTCTGTTTTATGCTGTTAATTTAACTTCATTAGCATACAAACACTCTACCTTTACATTCCCTCTTTTATGTTTTGATGATCACAATTTATCTCTTTTTATATTGTCTAACCATTAACAAATTTTTGTAGCTATAGTTATTTTTAATACCTTTGTCCTTTAAATTTAACCTTTTTACTAGAGTTAAATGCTTAACATACCACCATATTATAGTATCAGAGTATTCTGAATTTCATTATATACTTATCTTTATCAGTATGTTGTATATTTTCATATGTTTTCATGTTACTAATTAGCATCATTTCATTTCAGCTTAAGGAACTCCTTTCAGCATTTTTTTTAAAGATTTTATTTACTTATTTGTCAGGGAGATAGACTGCACAGCAGGGGAGCCGCAGGCAGAGGGAGAAGCAGGCTCCCTGCTGAACAAGGAGCCCAATGCAGATCTCGATCCCGGGACCCTGGGATCATGACCTGACCCGAAGGCAAACGCTTAACTGACTGAGCCACCCAGGTGTCCTCCTTTCAGCATTTTTTAATAAGACAAGTCTAGTGGTGATCTCCTTCAGCTTTTGTTTGTCTGGGAAAGTCTTTATCTCTCCTTCATTGTGAAGGACAATTTTGCCAGATATTCTTGGTTGGCAGTTTTTTCTTTTTTTTTTAAGATTTTGTTTATTCATGTGACAGAGAGAGACACAGCGAGAGAGGGAACACAAGCAGGGGGAGTGGGAGAGGGAGAAGCAGGCTTCCCGTGGAACAGGGAGCCCTATGTGGGGCTCAATCCCAGGACCCTGGGATCATGACCTGAGCCAAAGGCAGACGCTTAATGACTGAGCTACCCAGGTGCCCCGGCAGTTTTTTCTTTAAGCACTTTGAATATATCATCCTACTTTGTCCTGGCCTATAAGGTTTCTGCTAAGAAATCTGCTGATAGCCTTATGAGGATTCCCTTTTATATTACAGGCATTTTTCTTGCTGCTTTTACAATTTTCTCTTTGTCTTCGATATTTGACAGTTTTATTATAATATATCTTAGAGAAAATCTCTTTAAGTTGAATTTTGGGAGAACCTATGAAATTCATGAACTTGGATATCCAAATCTCTCCCCAAATTTGGGAAGTTCTCAGACATTACTTCTTTCTTTCCTTTCTTTCTTTCTTTCTTTCTTTCTTTCTTTCTTTCTTTCTTTCTTAGAGAACTTATTTATTTGAGACAGAGAGAGTAAGTGAGAGAGAGAGAGCACAAGCCAGGGGGAGAGGCAGGGGGAAAGGGAGAAGCAGACTCCCTGCCAAGCAGGGAGCCTGACATGGGTCTCCATCCCAGGACCCTGGGATCATGACCTGAGCCGAAGGCAAATGCTTAACTGACTGAGCCACCCAGGTGCCCTGACATTACTTCTTTAAATAAGCTTTCTGCCCCTTTCTGTCACTTTCTCCCTCTCTTCACCTTCTGGAACTGCAATAATTTGCAAATTGTTTCTTTTGATGGTATTCCATAGATGACATAGACTTTCTCCATTCTTTTTCATTCTTTTTTCCTTTGTTATTCTCTGACTGGGTAATTTCAAAATTTTTGTCTTTTAATTCAAAGGTGCTTTTTTCTGTTTGATCTGTTCTGATGTTGGTGCTCTCTATTGCATTTTTCATTTCATTCATTGTATTTTTCAGTTCCAGAATTTGTTTTTATTTTTTTTATGATTTATATCTCTTTGTTAAACCTTTCATTTTGCTCATGTATTGTTTTCCTGCTTTTGTTGAATTTTCAATGCTTTCTTATAGCTCATTGAGCTTCCTTAAGACAGCTATTTTGAATTCTTTATTGGATAAATCACAGATATCCATGTAGTTGGGATCAGATACTGTAAGATTATTGTGATCTTTGGTGGTCTCATGTTTCCCTGATTCTTCATGCTCTCTGAAGTTTTATATTGCTGTCTTCACATTTGAAGTAACAGTCACCTCCTCCAGTTTTTACTAACTGCCCTCCCTCTCCAATTGCCCAAACTTATATATTTTTAGTCACTAAATTTTGGGGTGGATTGTTACACAACAATAGATAACAGGAACATTTGTATATATAGAGCCTTCTCCTCTCTTTTAGTGGCTAGATAGTATGCTGTTTTTTTTAAAATATACTGCAATTTATTTAAACATTCTCCAATGTTTCATTATTACAAACAATAGTGCAGTGAATATCTGTATACATATGTTATGTATGTTATATATATAGTGAAAGAATATTTAAAGGACAAATCCCTAGAAGTATATGTTGGTTCAAAGGATTTATGCATGTGTAATTTTCTTAGATATTTTGTAATGGCTCCATAGAGTCACATCAATTTGCATAATCTTCAGAAATGTATGAGAATGCCTATTTTCTCATATCACCAATATAGTGTGAAATCAGCTCATTTGCTTTTTTTTTTTAACCAATCTTGTAGGTGAAAAAAAAGGTATTCAATTGTAGTTTATTTAAAAGATTTTATTTATTTATTTATTTGAGAGAGAGAGAGCATGAGCACAGGGAGGGGCAGAGGAAGAGGGAGAAAGAGAATCTCAAGTAGACTCCGCACTGAGCACGGAGTCTGATGCGGGGCTTAATTTCAGGACCCTGAGAGCATGACCTGAGCTGAAATCAAGAGTCAGATGCTGGGGCCCCCGGGTGCCTCAGTCAGTTAAACGTCTGCCTTCAGCTCAGGTCATGATTCCAGGGTCTTAGGATCAAGTCCCACGATGGGCTCCCTGCTTGGTGGGGAGTCTGCTTCTCCCTCTACCCTTCCTCCTGCTTGTGCATTCTCTCTTGCTCTCTCTCTCTCACTCTCTCTCAAATAAATAAATAAAATCTGAAAAAAAAAAACAAGAGTCAGATGCTTAACTGACTAAGCCACCCAGGTGCCCCTCAATTGTAGTTTAAATGGGCATTTCTTTTATTATGAGAGAATTTGAGCATCTTTCCAAATTTTTGAATCATTTATAATTCCTTTTCAATGAATTGTCTGTTCATATGTTTTTTTCTGCTACATTGCTGGTCTTTCTTTTTATTCATTTGTTAGGGATCTTTAAAGAAATTATGTCTTTGTGATGTGTTGTAAATTATTCTCAGTTTTTCATTTTTTCCTTTGCTTATAATAGTTTTTGTTATGCAGATTTTAAAAAATCATTGGAAGGACATTTACAAGATCTACCCTCATAATAACATTTTTTAAGTACACAATACAGTATTTTTATATATAGGCACAATCTTTACAGTATTTAAAAATTTTTTATATAGGTGAATTTATCAATTTTATTTTTGGGATTTTCTGGGTTTTGTGTCATACTTAGGCTTTCTCTATTTCAATAAGACTTAAAACACTTTTTTTTAAAAAATATTTTATTTATTTATTTGACAGAGAGAGACACAGCGAGAGAAGGAACACAAGCAAGGGGAGCAGGAGAGGGAGAAGCAGGCTTCCCGCCGAGCAGGGAGCCCGATGCAGGGCTCGATCTCAGGACCCGGGGATCATGACCTGAGCCAAAGGCAGACGCCCAACGACTGAGCCACCCAGGTGCCCCTTAAAACACTTTTCTAGTACTTTTTAAAAATGTATCTTTTATATGTCTGGAATTTATTTCGCAGTACGGAGTGATGTAGGAATCAAACTTAATTTTTTCCATATGACCAACCATTTTTTCTAATATCGTGTACTAAATATACATATTCTTTTGCAAAGCATCATTAATAACCACATTTATCCTAGAAAAATAACTTGCATGCCCACATACTAGCATATTACTGTATACATTGTAGCAGAAATGGTGTACAGTATTTTACATGACTTATCTCATTTAATCTTCAAAGAATCCCTAACCCTATGAAGTATTCTCATTTTGTGGCTGTGGACCCTTTTGATTTTGAGAGGGTTTTAAGTAATTTTCTAAGGGAATAAGACCTAGGATGTAGCAGTCAGGATTCAAAACCAGTTCTGTCATGCCCCAAATTCTGCTCTTCCTAACAATACTACATATAAGTGGGGATGCCTGGCTTTAAACCACTGTGCCATTCTGTTTACCTCTTCATAAGAGGCACTCAACAAGTATTTGATTTAACAAATTAATGCAAGTCCCCTTTTAACTAAAAAAATTGTGAGGCTGTTTTATGGCCCCAGAGAACACCTGCTTCAGAGAAAAGTCTTGTTGGGAAGTAAGTTGCCTTGTGTTGCAAGCCTGCTGATGCTAGTGGGATCATATTTGTGGGTCACCTGTTATCTCTCCACTGTGTGTATTATATCCCTGGTCCAATCAAGGTAGCTGTGAAATTGGTTTGGTTACCAAAATATCTAAGGATGTTTGATGTAGGAAAGATGTTAGGGTTCGAAGCCGATGGCCGAGAAAGAATTCTTTTTTTTAATTTTTTTAAAGATTTTATTTATTTATTTGACAGAGAGAGACACAGTGAGAGAGGGAACACAAGCAGGGGGAGTGGGAGAGGGAGAAACAGGCTTCCTGCAGGGCAGCCCGATGCAGGCTCGATCCCAGGACCCTGGGACCATGACCTGAGCCGAAGGCAGACGCTCAACTACTGAGCCACCCAGGCGCCCCTCAAGAAAGAATTCTTGAGACATCTTTGGTGCAAAAAGGTGATTTTATTAAAGCACAGGGACAGGACCCGTGGGCATAAAGAGCTGCAATGGGGGCGCCTGGGTGGCTCAGTCGTTAAGCGTCTGCCTTCGGCTCAGGTCATGAT
>NW_027983876.1:0-1065 GCF_054177405.1 Leptonychotes weddellii
GCCGAAGGCAGATGCTTAACCATCTGAGCCACCCAGGCACCCCATGCTGGAATCATATTGCATCAACATTTTTTCAGTCAACAAAAAATTCTGAGCTTCTACCAGAAATTCGGAATACCACAGCAAAAATGACAGTGTGTTCCCACTCCCACAGGGCTCACAAGCTACCTTGGTGAGAAGTGTGTGCGTGTGTGTGCAGGTGGTGAAGAGAGAAGAAACACAAACGAACAGGTAATTACAGGACAGGGTGACTGGTTCATGGAGTTACTTACAAGGTCAACTCACTGAGACTTCCTGGTCAGGCAAGAGGTCCTGGAGGAAGTGACATAAAAACTGAGTTCTATAAGTAATAATAATAATCTCTAATATTTATCGAGTAGCTTCCACTCTTCAGGCAAAGTCCTAAGCACTTAAACACACTTTACTTCATTTAGTTCGTCTGATACCCTTGAGACAGGTATTATTATTATCTTTGTTTCACAAATGAGGAAACTCAGGGTGCCTGGGTGGCTCAGTCACTTAAGCGTCATGACTCTTGGATTTGGCTCAGTTCATGATCTCGGGGTTGTGAGATCGAGCCCTGCATCGGGCTCCGTGCTCAGTGTGGAGTCTTCTTGGGATTCTCTCTCTCCCTCTCCCTCTGCTCCTCCCCACCCACCCCCCAGCTTACGCTCTTTCTCTCTAAAATAAATAAATAAATCTTTTTTAAAAAAACGAGGAAACTAAAGTACAGCTAAATTAAACAAACTTGCCCAAGGTCTCCCAGAAAGAGGTAGAAGTAGGAGGAGTTAGCCATTTTAAGGGAAAATAGGGAGAAGAGTGCTCCAGTAAAGGGAACAGCATATGGAAAGTCCTGGTAGTTTCCAGGAAAAGAGGAAGTATTTGACCAAAGATTCAAGTGGAGGGTGATGAACTACGGACAGAGAAAAGCCAGACAGGGTTGTGAAGGACCTGGTAGGCAGGTTTATCTGTCCAGTTGTTAATCAGGGTCGTGAGTGAGTTAGCTTACTTTCAATAGGGCAAACGTAGCATTAGTATAGAGGCAGAGGGACGGAAGCTAGTGAG
>NW_027983877.1:0-203 GCF_054177405.1 Leptonychotes weddellii
TTTTTTTTTTAAGATTTTTTTTAATTTATTTATTTGAGAGAGAGAGAATGAGAGAGAGCAAGCACATGAGAGGGGGGAGGGTCAGAGGGAGAAGCAGACTCCCCGCCGAGCAGGGAGCCCGATGCGGGACTCGATCCAGGGACTCCAGGATCATGACCTGAGCCGAAGGCAGTCGCTTAACCAACTGAGCCACCCAGGCGCCC
>NW_027983878.1:0-203 GCF_054177405.1 Leptonychotes weddellii
GGAATTCTTAATCTCAGGAAACAAAATGAGGGTTGCTGGAGTGGGGGGTGGAGTGGGAGGGATGGGGCAGCTGGGTGATAGACATTGGGAGGGTATGTGCTATGGTGAGCACTGTGAATTGTGCAAGACTGTTGAATCACAGATCTGTACCTCTGATACCAATAATGCAATATATGTTAAGAAAAAAAAAAGAAGAAGATAGC
>NW_027983879.1:0-203 GCF_054177405.1 Leptonychotes weddellii
ATTTTTTTTTTAAAGATTTTATTTATTTATTTGAGACAGAGAGAATGAGATACAGAGAGCATGAGAGGGAGGAGGGTCAGAGGGAGAAGCAGACTCCCTGCCGAGCAGGGAGCCCGATGCGGGACTCGATCCAGGGACTCCAGGATCATGACCTGAGCCGAAGGCAGTCGCTTAACCAACTGAGCCACCCAGGCGCCCCGAAA
>NW_027983880.1:0-203 GCF_054177405.1 Leptonychotes weddellii
GGGGTCTGGTGGGAAATGGCCCACAAAGGGGCAGGGAGGCAGCAGAGAGAAAACCAAGGCCCTATGCTGGTGGGCCTGGTGCCTTCCCAGGCATCCTAGAGAAACCATTCCTAACCCTGCACTGTCTGTATTTCCTCCACAGGGCGAAAAGGGGGCTGCAGGCTCCCCTGGGCTATTCGGCCTCATGGGGCAGAAGGTGAGTA
>NW_027983881.1:0-203 GCF_054177405.1 Leptonychotes weddellii
CCCCGACACAGACACCGTGAACTTGCTAGGAGAGACCAGAGGGTCAGTAACAGCAAGGTACCTGTCGATGGAGATGAAGCACAAGTGGAAGAGAGAAGAGTAACAAACAGCCACCTCGCAGCACGTGTGGAAGGTACAGAAACTTGGCCCAAAGTACCAGCAGTTCTCCACGGACCTGACCATGCTGAAGGGCATGACGGTCA
>NW_027983882.1:0-203 GCF_054177405.1 Leptonychotes weddellii
TGTATAAATTATATCTCAATAAACCTATAAAAGAAAGCATTTTTTTTGCAATTTTTTATTTTTTATTTATTTTTATTTATTTTTATTCTTATGTTAATCCCCATACATTACATCATTAGTTTTAGATGTAGTGTTCCATGATTCATTGTTTGTGCATAACACCCAGTGCTCCATGCAGAACGTGCCCTCCTCAATACCCCCCA
>NW_027983883.1:0-203 GCF_054177405.1 Leptonychotes weddellii
TAAGGAGGGCACGTTCTGCATGGAGCACTGGGTGTTATACGCAAACAATGAATCATGGAACACTACATCAAAAACTAATGATGTAATGTATGGTGATTAACATAACAATAAAAAAGGAAAAGAACCCTATTTTCTGCTTTCCATGTAGTTTCCTGCTAAGCATCACATGAAACTTGGGTTATTATACGAAGCTGCCTGATGTC
>NW_027983884.1:0-203 GCF_054177405.1 Leptonychotes weddellii
AGTGGGATGTGAGGGGAAATCTGGGGGTCTTTTAAGAGCACTTTCCTCTCTTTTTTCACCTGTGGATGTTATGTGCAAATGTGCTGTCTGGAGCTGCTGCAACTACTTTGCAACGCCGAGGGCAGGAGCCAATAAATTAAAAGCAGCAGAGCAGAAAGTTGAGAGATCATCAGTCTTTGATGTCATTGCAAAGCAGCCAAATT
>NW_027983885.1:0-1065 GCF_054177405.1 Leptonychotes weddellii
CACATGGAAAGATGCTCAACATCACTCATAACCAGGGAAATGCAAATCGAAACTACAGTGAGACATCACCTCACACCTGTTGGAATGGCTAAAATAAAAAACACAAGAAACAACAAGTGTTGGCGAGGATGTGGAGAGGAAGGAACCCTTGTGCACTGTGGGCGGGAATGCAAATGGTGCGGCCACTGTGGAAAACACTCTGGAGATTCCTCAAAAAGTTTAAAATAGAGCTACCCTACAATCCAGTAGTCATACTACTCGGTATTTACCCCCAAAATACAAAAACACTAAGGGATACATGCACCCCTATGTTTATGGCAGCATTATTTACAACAGCCAAAGTATAGAAGCAGCCCAAGTGTCCACTGATAGATGAATGGACAAAGGAGATGTCACACACACACACACACACGCGAATATTATTTAGCCGTAAAAAAGAATGAAATCTTGTCATTTGCAAGATGGATGGAGCTAGAGAATATTTATTACGCTAAGTGAAGTAAGTCAGTCAGAGAAAGCCAAATACCATATGATTTCACTCATATGTGCAATTTAAGAAACAGAAATGAGCAAAGGAAAAAAGAGAGAGAGAAACAGACCCTTACCTACAGAGAACAGACTGATGGTCACCAGAGGGGATGTCGGTGGGGGAAGGGGTGAAGCAGGGGATGGGGATGAAGGAGGGCACTTGTTGTGATGAGCACGGGGTAACATATGCAAGTGTAGAATCACTGTATTATACACCTGGAGCTAATAAAACACTGTATGTTAACTATACTGAAATTAAAAAAAGTCGACTTGTCTGTGAAATCATGATCTTATTGATACTGCATAACCAGAGAAGAAAAAATTTGCATTTTGAGTTTGATAGAGGTCTGAATAGTCTCGAATACAAGATTTGGGATTTATGTGTGAAATGTGACTTATTACTCTCATTGACCAACTATAAGAGCACGTTATAGGGGGGCGGAGCAAGATGGCAGAGGAGTAGGAGACCTGGATTTCGTCTCCTCTCAGGAATTCAGCTGGAGAGGGATCAAACCATTCTGAACACCTACAAACTCA
>NW_027983886.1:0-203 GCF_054177405.1 Leptonychotes weddellii
TCGACCACCAGACCCTACCTACAGGCTGCACCTGATCTACATTTCTCACAGGATGGACACCTCCCACCACAGTAAAAGGACATGGCAACACCCTTTGCCAAAGATGACAGAGAAGCTGGCTGTCTGCTCTGTCAGGGTTCCCTGATATGTGGTCATGGTACCACCAGGAGTTAGCCGCTCAAGGGCTGGAGTATGTTGGAATT
>NW_027983887.1:0-203 GCF_054177405.1 Leptonychotes weddellii
TTTTAGTTTGTATCCACAGCAACTTTAGGATAATGATTGCTTATATATATCATTTATAGGAGATGAGGATAACTAATGATAAAGTCAGAATTCAGAATTAAAAACAAATTGGTTACTTGAGACTTTGAGCCAGTGATTCTGTCTTTCAAGGATAAGTTTGTGACCATAGGTTATGTAAATACAAATACATAGAAACAGTATTT
>NW_027983888.1:0-203 GCF_054177405.1 Leptonychotes weddellii
AGGTACACCAACTAAGAATGAACAAAACATCAGCTGAGTTGAGGATATTATCCAGATCCTTTACCATGACCTAGTCTTATCCATTCTTTTGTCCTGAGCCAATTACACTCTGCCTGAGCTTATGACCAACTTCCTCCCTTGACCAAGCTCAATGCATATTGCATGACTCCAACCAATTTTAGCTGGTTGTGTCCCAAGGCAGA
>NW_027983889.1:0-203 GCF_054177405.1 Leptonychotes weddellii
CAGTCTTTCACACTGAAGACCAAGCAAGAAAATGGCATGCAAGTCACTGGTTGAAAAGGAAATCAGTTGCTTTCTTATACACTAACAATGCAACTGTGGAAAGAGAAATTAGAGAAACGATTCCATTTACAATAGCACCAAAAACCATAAGATACCTCAGAATAAACCTAACCAAAGAGGTAAAGGATCTATACTCTAGAAAC
>NW_027983890.1:0-203 GCF_054177405.1 Leptonychotes weddellii
GCTCCCCCCTCTGATCCTCCCTCACCTCTCCCTTCACCTCCCCACTCTACTCCTCCCTTGTCTGCCCCCCATCCTTCCTCACCTCTCCCTTCACCTCCCCACTCTAGTCCTCCCTCTCTCCTCCCTCCCCTCCTCCCTCACTTCCCCCTTCACCTCCCCGTCTGCTCCCCCCTCTGCTCCCCCCTCTGATCCTCCCTCACCTC
>NW_027983891.1:0-203 GCF_054177405.1 Leptonychotes weddellii
CATTCAGTTTAGTGTGTGTGTGCTGTAATTGTGGAAATATTTTGGATAATTTAAAAAATCATATACAATAACCATTTGGATGGAGTACTCTGGATAGGATACATGCAGGTGTATAAATTGAAAGTTTTGTGATATTTGCAAAGAGGGGTGTCATAATGCTGGAAAATTGTGACTGGTGGTAATTCTACTAATGGACATGAGGC
>NW_027983892.1:0-203 GCF_054177405.1 Leptonychotes weddellii
AGGCGGGCACGTTCTGCATGGAGCACTGGGTGTTATGCACAAACAATGAATCATGGAACACTTCATCTAAAACTAATGATGTAATGTATGGGGATTAACATAAGAATAAAAAAAAAAAAAAAAAAGAATTGCTGCAGCAACCTAATTGTTTCCCAGCCTCCAGTGTTGTTCCTTCCATCATCTTCCATACTGTAACCAGAGAG
>NW_027983893.1:0-203 GCF_054177405.1 Leptonychotes weddellii
TCGTCCACCAGACCCTACCTACAGGCTGCACCTGATCTACATTTCTCACAGGATGGACACCTCCCACCACAGTAAAAGGACATGGCAACACCCTTTGCCAAAGATGACAGAGAAGCTGGCTGTCTGCTCTGTCAGGGTTCCCTGATATGTGGTCATGGTACCACCAGGAGTTAGCCGCTCAAGGGCTGGAGTATGTTGGGATT
>NW_027983894.1:0-203 GCF_054177405.1 Leptonychotes weddellii
TGCAGGGCCAGGAGCTATCCTCGGACAAATTGCTATGTATGTTTCATAAGTATATCAGCCTTACACTGATATAGCCCTTTAATTTTTGTATAATTTCATTGCCTACTCATCACCACCATTCGAGGCAGAGTATATTCCTGTTCGTATTCCACAGAAAGAGTCCAAGGGCCAGAAACTCAGACCGGCCCCTGTACCCTCTTGTC
>NW_027983895.1:0-203 GCF_054177405.1 Leptonychotes weddellii
TTTTTTTTTAATTTATTTTTTTTATTCTTATGTTAATCCCCATACATTACATCATTAGTTTTAGATGAAGTGTTCCATGATTCATTGTTTGTGCATAACACCCAGTGCTCCATGCAGAATGTGCCCTCCTCAATACCCACCACCAGGCTAACCCATCCTCCCACCCCCCTCCCCTCTAGAACCCTGTTTGTTTTTCAGAGTCC
>NW_027983896.1:0-1065 GCF_054177405.1 Leptonychotes weddellii
TGTTGATGATGAGAAATAAAAATTGGGTAATTTCTGCCCTCTGACATTTGGGGAGCTAAGTGCGTGCCCCTGGAAGTCAGAGCTGGAACTAATTTAGGACTATTCTCTTTGGCTACACCTGCTGTTTCAAATCCCGAGGCCTGGGAGGCTTCCTTTGGCTCCTGTGTATAATCTAATTATGCAAACAGGACCAATCAGTAAGTGTGATCTCCATCCATAGCATGGGCAGAACCAGAGAAAATGAAGTTTGAGGATTGTTACTTTGGAACTGGCAGCTGGAAAACCTGGACAGTAATTTCTAAAGTGCGTTCTTGACCCTAAAACCACCCACTCTCTGTCTCTGCGCATTCACTGAGCTTGAAAGGGAGCTGCAGATCTGAACTGCAAAGGATTTCAGTGGACTGGAGGCTGTTCTGGTGTTTGAAGTCATTTCTCTCCTTGGATTTTTCTTCTCTTATTAAATACCAGGAGACAAAAAAAAAGCGGTATTAATTTAAATTCTTACGCATGTCCTGCTGAACATCAGTCGCTGGTGTTTAAACAGTGTTTCTGAGCAGAAATATTAGTGAACGTTTAAATCCCCATTCCTCATTTTGAGGAATTATAATGTTATTTTTTAAAAAAACAAATGTAAAGTAATAGAAATCATTTATTATTTGGAAAGGAAACTGAACTTTATGGCTCATATTGGGTAGCTGGGTTTTATGGTTGACATGTCCCCAAATTTTGATCAGCCTGTGATTTTGTGGACCGTGATGAGCTCACATGTAAGACTAGTTTCTGCAGATTTACCAACTGATCCCAGCCACCATAACTCTAATTGATTCCACTGTAGAAATCTAAGAAAGGAGGAATATAGGTGAAGTGACTAATCTAGACAGGAAGAACCCATGATGCAGCTTTTCATCTGACAGACAGCTGAGCCCCTGCTGGGGGCCAGGCACTGTCCTAGGCTCTGAGGAAGGGTGATGAGCAAAGGCGAAGCAGCCTTGGCCTCTGTGGAGCTTAGATTCTGGCAGGAACACAGCACAGAGGCCATACCCACCAGGGGCTCTTTTTGACAAC
>NW_027983897.1:0-203 GCF_054177405.1 Leptonychotes weddellii
TTAAGGAAATTTTTTTTATTCTTATGTTAATCCCCATACATTACATCATTAGTTCTAGATGAAGTGTTCCATGATTCATTGTTCGTGCTCAACACCCAGTGCTCCATGCAGAACGTGCCCTCCTCAATACCCACCACCAGGCCAACCCATCCTCCCACCCCCCTCCCCTCTAGAACCCTCAGTTTGTTTTTCAGAGTCCATCG
>NW_027983898.1:0-203 GCF_054177405.1 Leptonychotes weddellii
GTCGCTCGCTCTGACCGGCTGCACGGTGTTTCTCATCTGGCCGGAGGAGCTCTGAAAGCCCAGGTCACCCCACAGTCTTACCCTTCTCCATAAGTGGCAGCACTCACAGCCCCGAGGCCAACACCTGGGCACCGTCCTCCCTCCTTCCTTCCACACTCCGCTTCTCAGCCAGCAGCGCGTCCTGCCAGCTCCACGGCCTCCCT
>NW_027983899.1:0-203 GCF_054177405.1 Leptonychotes weddellii
TTTTTTTTTTTTAAAGATTTTATTTATTTATTTGACAGAGAGAGAGAGATAGCGAGAGCAGGAACACAAGCAGGGGGAGTGGGAGAGGGAGAAGCAGACTCCCCGCTGAGCAGGGAGCCTGATGCGGGGCTCGATCCCAGGACCCTGGGATCATGACCTGAGCCGAAGGCAGACGCTTAACGACTGAGCCACCCAGGCGCCCC
>NW_027983900.1:0-203 GCF_054177405.1 Leptonychotes weddellii
TGAGCCCACATGTTTTATTCTGAGGTGGATAACAGAATATCAACAAATGTGTAACATTTTTTTATAAAATTATTTCAGCAACTGTCAGAGTTCTCTGGGAGAGGATTTTTAAATCCCGATTAGTATTTCAAATAGGTTATTTATGTAGAAGTGAGCCAAAAATCTGTGGCAAGAATTCAATAAGAGTCAATATAATTCTATAT
>NW_027983901.1:0-203 GCF_054177405.1 Leptonychotes weddellii
ATTCGTGATGATAGAATTAATGTAATTTTAATGTTTTGAATAACAATTGAAATGGAAATATGTAAAAAATGTAAAATCTGTATATATTTTTGGATATTTTACAGTACTCATTTTATGTATATATTCATATTACCTTAGGAGCTGTCTTAAAATTTAGAGTTAACTAAAATTTAGAGTAATGGCTATGGTCATCTTGAACTCAT
>NW_027983902.1:0-203 GCF_054177405.1 Leptonychotes weddellii
GCTCCCCCCTCTGATCCTCCCTCACCTCTCCCTTCACCTCCCCACTCTACTCCTCCCTTGTCTGCCCCCCATCCTTCCTCACCTCTCCCTTCACCTCCCCACTCTAGTCCTCCCTCTCTCCTCCCTCCCCTCCTCCCTCACTTCCCCCTTCACCTCCCCGTCTGCTCCCCCCTCTGCTCCCCCCTCTGATCCTCCCTCATCTC
>NW_027983903.1:0-203 GCF_054177405.1 Leptonychotes weddellii
AAGATAGCAGGAGGGGAAGAATGAAGGGGGGGAAATCGGAGGGGTAGACGAACCATGAGAGATGATGGACTCTGAAAAACAAACTGAGGGTTCTAGAGGGGAGGGGGGTGGGAGGATGGGTTAGCCTGGTGATGGGTATTGAGGAGGGCACGTTCTGCATGGAGCACTGGGTGTTATGCACAAACAATGAATCATGGAACACT